>NW_021696897.1:0-1335 GCF_005190385.1 Monodon monoceros | reverse complement strand
GGTTTAGATAGAGGAAACTCATTTTCTTCCCAGAGCCAGGCGTACAGTGGCTAGAGGCCTGTCAACAGCAGTGAATTTCAGGTAGCTTCAAGGCAGCATGCATGGAGCTTTTAAAATGGGAAAGCAAGGCTAGTTCCATCAGGGCCTCATTTCCATGGGCACATGCAGCATATATCCCTGTGGTTTCTAACAAGTCAAAAGAGACACAGGGTACCCAGGGGTTCCTTCCCTGAATCAACTCCTCGAAGCGCGGTGTTCTGCATCTAGCAAACTGTCCCAAACAAGGTACACACTAGCTAAGCCTCCAGGCCTGCGGCTCTTCAAAAGCTTGCAGTATTACACGAAGAACTGGGCTTTAGTGGCAGTAGAAACGCAAGCTGAGTTTCTCCTGGAGGCAGCATGACTTCAGGCAAGAGGTCCTAAATGGAATATGAAGCCGAGGGATTTTCTCAGTGCAGCTCAGGCTAGGGCAATGAATCAGACTTCCCCGGCATTTTGGACATGCTAGAACGGTGTTCGTGAATTGCTGGGAGTGCTGGGGATTTCAAGCTGTCCCATGAGAGAGGGCAGTGTGTGGCCCTATATTCGGTATACACAGAGTGGCTCCGAAGGGCTACGGGCGTGGAAGTTGCTTAGCAGGCCAAGGCGGGCCTGGCGGTACTCAGTGTTCCAGCCGGGAATAGGGTTCCCACGCAAGGTTGCTAGGTGTCCTGTCCTGAAAAGCATACGGCCATTAAGATAATGAAGAGCAACGGCTACGACCTCATGGAAACTGCTGCACGCCACTGCTTCTGCACGAACATTCAGGCCCTTACCTTGAGGCAACTGTTCACGCTGACTGTCCCGTTAGCGACACAGCATGGTAGGATGCTGAATTTCTTCTCGAGCAGAGTGACTTCATGTACGAGTTCCTTAAAGAATTTTAAGCAGAATGTTTTACCATGGGAGCTCAGACGATGGTTATGAATAAGACTTCCACGGCACATCGCACTGGCCACAAAAGTGGTCTTGAGGCTGTTTGAGAGCTCTGGAAATGTAGCTCCCCTTAAGGAAAGTGCATCACTCGGCATACACAGAGAGCCTCTGAGGGCCCGACCTATTGGTCTCGATGTTGCTCAGCAGGCCCACAGCGTTCTGCAAGTAGTCAGTAATCCTGGAGGGAAATGATGCACACCCGATGGGCAAACGAGTCCTGAAAAGGGCAAGTACTGAAAAGTCCTGAAAAGGGAAAGTACTCACGTTGAGTTTCCCTTTATCTCTAGAGCATGGCAGGCTAAGCTCCACCCGGGCCATGGAAGCACCTGGTTAACATAGAGGAAACTCATTTACTTCACA
>NW_021696896.1:0-20245 GCF_005190385.1 Monodon monoceros | reverse complement strand
AAACATTAATTGAAGGGCTAAGTATAAATAGCACACAGTTAGAAAATTAGAGATTTCCATAAGCGAGTTTGTCAAAAGAAAACCTTTTCCCCTTTGAGGCAAGAATCTGTGAATGTGGTGACTTTGGCTTAATGTGGAGGCCACAGAGAGGGTAGCAGGTGGGAAAGAGAATGATCTGGGGGTAGAAGGGGGAAGTCCTTTCTTACTAAAATAAAACGCACAAGTGAATCATGACCGTAGTAAGAATTCAAAAAATAGGGAAAAAATAGACAACCCTTGAAAAAATGTACACGGGGAGACAGCTGGGAGGGACTTTTTTTGGTGTACTAACATTTATTTTAACAGCCAAAGTGTGTGTGTGTGTGTGTAAATTTTAGGGAGGAGAGCTATAGGAAATAGATGACAATATTTAAAGTGAGTATTAATCTTTTAAACTGAAAACATGCTCATCTTAACATGCATGGCTCAGATTTCTTCTAAGGAAGGTCGTCTGGCTTTTTAAAGTTCATAGATCCTGTAATGTTCACCTTAAATCTGCAGCCCAAACACAAGGCAGCAGTCACTAAAAACTGCAACTGTCAGACCAGTTGAGCTTGGAGCACCTGAATCATGGAGACTCACAGGATCCTGTTGACTTGCTCTGGGCTCAACCAGTGGGGACATGAATTTACTCAGAGTGAAAGTCAAGGAAACTCATTTTTCTCGGAGGCCTTGACCAGAAGTCATTCCAAGTGTCACTTAGTTCCTGCTTCTGGGTCTGGGATGAGCTGCACTGATACCAGTCTGCGGTGTTCACTGGTTTTCCTTTCATTTAACACATCCTGGAATGAGATTCCTCGGACGTCTTCAGTGAGAGTGTATCACATGTTTAATGGCCCTCGTGTGAACCCATTTCTGCCTTTGCTCGCGTGGTGAATCCTGTCTGGCTACCCACATTTTTCCCTCCTCAGCCATCTCACATCGCTTATCCCGCTTAGCCTGAGACACACTCCTTCTCATTTGCCTCTGTAGCTGTGGACAGTGGCCATCTGTTCAAAGACTTTATTGTTACATGATATTCCATAATCCTACCTTCCACACTACACTTAATTGCTTCTGAATTCTTAGTTGCCTAAAACTGGACCCCAAATTCCTCCCTCAAATTCCAAAACGGGAATATATTTGCTGTCCAGTTGAATTTTGATTGTTCTAAAAGTGCTAACTATGTGCCTAACATATCAGACACTGAGAAAATTACAAAGTTGCAAAACCCTTAATCTCTCTAGTCATAGTCTAGTGTCGACAGAAGGTAGTTCAGGAAACCAGCTCATTATGATAGAGGGTCTTAACTCCCTGACTGAAATATTTAGACTTTATTATTTGGAGTTGGTATATAGAAGCTCTTGGATATTTTTGAATGGGAGAACACTAAGGCATAAAGAAAGTGTTAACAGAGGGGCAGGCATTATTATGCAGGCAAATTAGAAGGGAGTAAAGGGTCAGAAAGAGAGGTCTTGAGGACGTTGGTATAGTAATCCTTCTGTGAGATGACTGTATTAAAAACATTTTTCTTAAATTTTAAAAACCCTTTTTATATTGTAGAAGCAATGCTGGCTTGAGAGAACATAGAAATTCCTGAATATTGTGAGGGAGAAAAATTCACCCATAACCTCACAAGTTAATTAACATTTCATTGTCTTTCTATGGATATAATTGAGACCATATAATACATGCATTTTAATCCCTAACTTTTTTTTAAACTTAGTAACAATATTTTCCCACATTATCTGAAATATGATCTATGAATGATCATTCAGTTTATCAAGTGGATGCTCTATACTTTACCTTTTCTGCTTTGGTTGTACACCTAGATTATTTCCAGTTTGTAGCTATCAGGGGTCAAAATGAAGTAGTCATCTTTACCCAAACATCTCTGTCCACTTCCCTGATGATTAGCTTCGCATACATTCCTAGAATCAATGGGCCAGAGGGCAATGGACCTTTAAGTTCTTCACTAATTGTATCCATGGAGACATTTGCTCTGCCTTCCCACAGGAAGCGTGTGACACTGAAAACAGTCATTTTAAAGTCTTTGCCAACTTGATAGGGTATCCCTATGATAAATATTTCTTTTTCAAATTAAATAATTCAGCTCAAAGTTTCACTCGACACTGACAGCTCCTGGGGGGCAGCCCTTGCCCCCAAATTTGCCATAACTCTCAGCTAATTAGCAAGAGGGCTGAGAAGGGAGCCCAGATGTTTTGCCTCCCAGATAAATGACCTCTTTAACCAACCATTGTTATGAGATGACATTGACTAAGGATAAATGTAAGACCCTTCACTTACAATAAGGAACATGCCTAAGTACAAGTGCAGAAAATACGGCTTAGAGGCAAGAAATGTGAAAAAAAAAGATTAGTGTCTTAGTGCACAGTAATGCCAGAATGAATGAATGTGGAAAAGCAAAGCAAAACACTTACAAGCCCAATGAGACCACAGGTGATTTTAACACAAGCCTAACATTTAGAATGTCAGGGATGAAGTTCCCGTGTCCTCCATGTTTGAGAGGCCAGCAACGGAGTGGCTGTGAGGCCTGCTGGATCCTCTGGCTCCAGGTACTAGGTCTGGAGAGAAGGAATGTTGCAGGATCTTTGACAACACTGGATGTGTTGCAATGTGGGAGACTGGGTTCTTCTTTCTATGGACCCAAAGGGTGGAACAAGAATCCCTACGTGGCTGAGATCTCCTCTTCCCGTTAGGAA
Source organism: Monodon monoceros (assembly GCF_005190385.1). NCBI lineage: Eukaryota > Metazoa > Chordata > Mammalia > Artiodactyla > Monodontidae > Monodon > Monodon monoceros. The sequence continues at coordinate 17,504 of NW_021696896.1, read as the reverse complement.
GAAGTGACTTGCTACAGCTTGGAATGGGCTGCCTTGGAGGGAATGAGTTCCCTCAAGCATAAGCTGAGTAAACTCCTGCAGGACGCTGAAGAGATCTGAACACTGGATGTGAGATTAAACTAGGTGACTTGTGGGCAAGATGTCTCTATAGAGGGGAGCTGTCCTGAGCCAAGTCAACTGGTGCTGGTAGGTGGATGGGGTTGCTGTTATGGCTGTGTGTAACATAAGTCGTTAAGTTGTAAGGGCTGAAAAATGTTGATTACTGCACCATGCGTTGCCCCACGTGTAGGAGGGTGCTCACTACTCTACACAAGCGATAGCCAAACCTTAGGTTCTATTCTGAACCTCTGATGTTGTGAATTTGATTTTAGATTGATATGAAGAACAGAGAGACCCTCTAACGTATCCCAAATGTGTCTCCATATGTGCATGTCCACTGTCATCAGGCTACACCTGCCACATCGCCTCTTCCTTGGTCTACTTCAGTAGCCTCCTAACTGGGGCCACATTTCTCCTCTTGCCATCTCACCCCTCATGACCAGTTCTTCATACAGCATCCAGAGTGAACTTTCTTTGAATTCTTATAACCTACATTTAGAAGAGAGCTCATAAGTGAATAGCTCCTTGAAGCTTCACAGACACTCCCATGCCACCAGCATCCAAATCGAGAAAGGGAGATGATCAGCACGGAAACATCACTGTTATGTTCCCCCAAGTTACTTATTACCCCTGCCCCAAGGGAAACCGCTGTTCTGACTTTCAACAGCATAATTTTTCCTGTTTTTGAAATTTATGTAAATGCAAACAAGTAGTATGATCTTTTTTTTTCTTTTGTTGGACATTTTATCTGTGAGATTCATCCATGAAATTCATCCATACTGTTGCTTGTATCTGTATGTAGTTGTTTCTCATGGTGCTATAGTATTCCACTGTGAGAATCTACCACACCTGTTTTATCCTTTGTATTATTGATAGGTATTTCGGTAATTTTCAGTTTTTGACTCTTATGAGTACTATTCCTATGAACATTCTAGCAAATGTCTCTTTTGGTGAATGTATCTATGCATTTCTATTTGGTGTATCTGTCAAAAATGGACTTGCTGACTTAGCTTTAGTAGAAACCACCAAATAGAGCTCCTGAGTGGTCATGCCAATCTGTACTGCCACTGGGAGCATATGACAGCTGCGGTTTTTCCATATCCCCATCAACACTTAGTGTTGTCAGCCTGTAATCATAGCCATTTTGGTGGACTTTTAATCGTCAGAATGACATTTTAAAACTGTAGATAACATTATCTCTCTGTTCTGATTTAAATCTTCTAATAGCTTTCAATTTTGCCTGGAATAAAATCCAACCTTCTTCCTACTGCCTACAGGCCCCTGTACGGTACAGCCCTGGCTACTCTGACTTTATTTACCCAACGCTTGCACATATTCACTGTATTCTGGTCACTGACTTCATTTCTGTTATTTAGAAATTTCCACACTCTTTCTTCCTTCAGATATTTTGTCGCAGTGTTCCTTCTGTGAAGAGAAGTCTCCCTCAGATGTCTACCTGGGGATCACCTTGTCATTACTCAGGCCACAATCACTTCTGCAGTGAAGCCTCCCCCAGCACCCTCTCTACTTCTTCATCGTATTTCATAGGCTCATGGCTCTCACCAACCTGAAGTCATCTAAGTGCTCTTATTCAGTGTTTTTCCCCCACATCTCTCACCAACACCCCCCCACTAGCCACTATACTGTAAGCTCTGAGATTGTCTGTCTTCTGTCCAGCTGTTTCCAACACTTGGAGTGTCATCTGACACAAAGGAGGAGACTGGATAAATATTTGATGAGTCAGCGAACGAACTGATGACTGGAGCTGAGGACCCCAGGAAACTCAATGTGTTAGCATCACCCTCCTGTCACCCCTGTTGCTCCTTCCATCTCTAGAAGTTCATTTTATTCCAGCAACAAAAGTCAACTGCAGAATTGCTGCTGCGTATTCTCAAGCCTCCCAGAGACAGGAAAAAATAAAGGTAAGAACTTAAGAAGCTTGAAGGTATAAAGATCTTGGTAGGACCCCACTCCACCCACACTGAGTTTTAGAACGTTTGGCCATGCCCTGTGGACACATTTCTGCTTCATTCTCACTGGGAAACTAGTTGTACATTATGTTCAATGGGAAATCAGTTATTTAGTTAGAAAAAAAGTTAATATACATTATATTAAATATACATTTGTATATGAAATCTTTAAAATACGTTGCTTTGCTACTCTTCTGAATATGCATCACATCTTTGTCTGAATATCAAATGAATTGAATGTAAAATTCAACCAATCTGAAGTCATCAATGCCTCCATCACATATAGACCATTGCTTCACACCTGCTCTCAGGATGAAGTAATGAATTAGAGGAATTGTTTCAGGTGATTAAAAAAAAAACTGAGAGAGTCCACTATCTATGGCTTGTGACTAATGGTATGAACGTCTAAGAATATTCTCATTGCAAAAATACCTGCCAATAGGGGGCTTCCCTGGTGGCGCAGTGTTTGGGAGTCCACCTGCCGATGCAGGGGACACGGGTTCGTGCCCTGGTCCGGGAGGATCCCACATGCTGCGGAGCAGCTGGGCCTGTGAGCCATGGCCGCTGGGCCTGCGTGTCCGGAGCCTGTGCTCCGCAATGGGAAGGGCCGCAGCAATGAGAGGCCCGCGTACCGCAAAAAAAAAAAATCTGCAATATTAAATACTGTGGCATGGAAGTGTTGGTTGCAGGATGATGGTAAAAAACTCAGTACTCATCAAGTATCTGTTACTGTCAAGCACTCTTCTAAGGAGTTTTTACAAATATCAGCTCTGAAAAGTGGGTCTATCATTACTATGTTATAGATAAGTGGTACTGCTGGGTTTAGAACTCCCTTTCAGGGAGAGAACAGTGAGCTACAACTGTGCCTCCCTTTGAAGGTAACCACATAAAATATCAGAGGTTGAATATAAAAAGTTCTCTACAAATTGATGAGAGGAAGACAAACAACTAGGTGGGTGAAAGAGAAAAACATAAGGAATTTCAGAGGACAAATATGAACATACGCAAAGGTGTTCCATCTTCCTAGTAATCAGAGAATTGTAAAATAAATGCACACAATAGCTTTCCCATCATTGCACTGGCAAAAGCTGGCAGAGTAAAAGTCTGACATTACCAAATTTTGGCAAGAACATGAAAAAATGAAACTTATCCTCTAAAGGATACTAATGTAGAGAAAGCTAGGGATCCCCTAATACAGTCAAAGGTCCATCTACCCGGTGCTCCTGCATTTTCACTCATTAGACAAGCTCTCAAAAACCCACACTAGAATTCTCGAGAAGATGACAGAGTAGAAGAACCTTGAGCTCACCTCCCCTCACGAGCATAGCAAAACCACAACTGCTCTACAACCATCGTTAAAAGAGACTGGAACCTAACAAACAAGATATTCTATACCCAAAGACAATGAAGAAACCACAATGAGATGGTAGGAGGGGTACAATGCCAATATAATCAAATCTCATAACACATGGGTCAGTGACCCAAAACTGGAGAAGAATTATATCATAGAAGTTCTCCCACAGGACTGAGTTCTGAGTCCCATGTCAGGATCCCCAACTTGGGGTTCTGGCATTGGGAGGAGAAGCCTTCAGAGCATTTGGCTTTGAAGGCCAGCAAGGCTTGATTGCAGGTGCTCCACAGGACTGGGGGAAACAGACACTCCACTCTTGCAGGGTACACACAAGTTCTAGCATGTACCAGGCCCCAGGGACAAATCAGTGACTTCACAGGGGCATAGGCCAGACGTACCTGCTGGCCTTGCAGGGTCTCCTGAGGCGGCATGGGGTAGCTGTGGCTCACGATGGGGAAAGGACACTGCTTACAGAGTTATCAGGGGATATTCATCAGCATGCTCTCCCGGAGGCCTACATTTTGCACAAAGACCTGACCCCACCCAACAGCCTGAAGGCTCCAGTGCTGAGATGCCTCAGGCCAAACAACCAACAGGGAGAGAACAGTCCCACCCATCAGCAGACAGGCTGCCTAAAGACTTTGAGCCCACAGCCACCTCTAGAAGCACCACTTAACAGGACCCGACCCACAAGAGGGTCAAGGCCTAGCTCCAGCCACCAGTGGGCAGGCACCAGCACCCTCACACCAGGACGCCTGAACAAGCCTCTAGACCAGCCTCACACACCAGGGGGGCAGACACCAGAAGCAAGAAAATTATGATCCCACAGCCTGCAGAAATGAGTCTGCAAACACAGGTGAGAACCTACCCGGGACCAGCTGGAACCTGGCCCTTGGATGACGAGAGGGGAGTGAACTGCTGGGACACATAGGACATCCCCTACAAGAGGGCCACTTCTCCAAGGACAAGAAACATAACTAACCTTCCATATACATAAAACTACAAATAGAAATTTAGACAAAATGAGACAGCAAAGGAATATGTTTCAGAAAGTGGAACAAAATAAAACCTCAGAAGAACAACTAAGCGAAATGGAGAAAGCAATATACCTGAGAAAGAGTTCAGAGTAATGATTGTAAAGATGATCCAAGAACTCTGGAAAAGAATGGAGGTATAGCAAGAGAAGTTACAAGAAGTTTTTAACAAAGACTTAGAAAATATAAAATACAAACAGAGCTGAAGACTACAGTTACTGAAACGAAAAATACACTAGCAGGAATCAATAGCAGAAAAATTAGGCAGAAGAACAGATACATGAACTGAAAGACAAGAGTGGTGGAAATCACTTATGTGGAACAAAATAAAGGAGAAAGAATACAAGGAAATGAGGACAGATTAAGAGATCTCTGGGACAACAAACACACCAACATTTGCATTATAGGGCTCCCAGAAGGAAAAGAGAGAGGGAAAGGCTCAGATAAAATATTTCAACAGATAATAGCTGAAAACTTTCCTAACGTGGGAAAGGAAACAGTCACCCAAATCCAGGAGGTACAGAGAGTCCCAAGCAGGACAAACCCAAGGAGGAATACACCGAGACACATAGTAATCAAATTGACAAAAATTAAAGTTAAGAGAAAAGATTAAAAGCAACAAGGGAAAAGCAACAAATAACAAACAAGAGAATCCACATAAGACTATGAGCTGATATTTTCGGCAAAAAGTGCAGGCCAGAAAGGAGTGGTACAATATATTTAAAGTGATGAAAGGGAAAAACCTACATCCAAGAATACTCTAACCAGCAAGATTCAGATTCAGATTTGATGGAGAAATAAAAAGCTTTACAGAGAAGCAAAAGCTAAAAGAATTCAGCACCACCAAACCAGCTGTGCAACAAATGCTAAAGGAACTTCACTAGGCAGAAAAGGCCAAAACTAGAGACAAGAAAATTTAAAAATGGGAATGCTTATCGGTAAAGTCAAACATAAAGGTAAGAAATTATCTACAAATAAATATGACATATAAACCAGTGCTCATGATAGGAGAGTGAAAATGCAGGATATTTGAAATGCATTTGAAATTAAGAGATCATCAACTTAATACAGTAATGTATATTTATATAGACTTCTATATCAAAACCTCATGGTAACTGCAAACAGAAAATCTATAATAGATACACACACAAAAGGAAAAGGTATCCAAACACAAAACTAAAGAAAGTCAAATCACAAGAGAACAAAAGAGGAAAGGAAGAAATAAGACCTGCAAAAACAGGTTGAAAACAGTTAACAAAATCGCATTAAGAGCATACATATTGATAATTACCTTGAATGTAAACAGATTAAAGACTCCAACCAAAAGACACAGACTGTCTTAATGGATACAAAAATAAGACCCGTATATATGCTGTCTACAAGAGATCCACCTCAGATCTAGAGACACATACAGACTGAAAGTGAGGTGATAGATAAAGCAGTCCTAAACAAATGGAAATCAAAAGAAACCTGGAGTAGCAATACTCACATCAGACAAAATGGACTTTAAAATAAAGACTGTTACAAGAGACAAAGAAGGACACTACATAATGATTAAGGGATCAATCCAAGAAGATATAACAGTTGTAAACAGAGACGCACCCAACATATGAACACCTCAATATATAAGGTAAATGTTAACAGCCATAAAAGATAAATTGACAGTAACACAATAATAGTTGGGGACTTTAACATCTTACTTACATGAGTGGAGAGATCATACAGACAGAAAATCAATAAGGAAACACAGGCCTTAAATGACACATTAGTCCAGAAGGAATCATTGATATTTATATAGCATTCCTTCAAAGGCAGCAGAATACACATTCTTTTCAAGTGCACATGGAACATTCTCCAGGATAGATCACATGATGGGCCACAAAGCAAGCCTTGGTAAATTCAAGAAAATTTAAAGTATATCAATCATCTTTTCTGACCACACCACTATGAGATTAGATATCAACCACAAGAAAAAAACTGCAAAAAAAACACAAACACGTGGAGGCTAAACAATATGCTACTAAACAACCAATGGATCACTGAAGAAATCAAAGAGGAAATCAAAAAAATACCCAGAGACAAATGAAAATGAAAACAGAATGACCTAAATCTATGGGATGCAGAAAAAGCAGTTCTAAGAGGTAAGTTTAGAGCAATACAAGCTTACCTCAGGAAACAAGAAAAATCTCAGACAACCTGTCTTTACACCTAAAGCAAGTAGAGAAAGAAGGAAAAACAAAACCTGAAGTTAGCAGAAGAAAAGAAATCATAAAGCTCAGAGCAGAAATTTTAAATGAAATAGAGATGAAGAAAACAATACAAAAGATCAATGAAACTAAAAGATGGTTCTTTAAAAAGATAAGCAAAATTGATAAACCTTTAACCAGACTCATCAAGAAAGGGACTCAAATCAATAAAATCAGAAATGAAAAAGGAGAAGCTACAATGGACACCACAGAAATACAAAGGACCATAGTAGACTACAAACAATTATATGTCAATAAAATGGAAAACCTGGAAGAAATGGACAAATTCTTAGAAAGGTACAATCTCCCAATACTGAACCAGGATGAAATAGAAAATACAAACAGGCTGATAACAAGTACTGAGATTGAATCTGTTGAAAACACTCTCAACAAACAAAAGTCCAGGATCAGATGGCTTTACAGGTGAATTCAACCAAATTTTTAGTGAAAAGATAACACCTATCCTTCTGAAACTATTCCAAAAAGCTGCAGAGGAAGAACACTTCCAAATTCGTCCTATGAGGCCACCATCACCATGATACCAAAACCAGACAAAAATACCACAAGAAAAGAAATTACAGGCCAATATCCCTGATGAACATAGATGCAAAAAATTCTTAACAAAATCCTAGCAAACCGAATTCAACAATATATTAAGAGAATCATACACCATGATCAAGTGGGATTTATCCCAGGAGTTTAAGGAGTTTTCAATATCCACACAATCAGTGTGATACATCACATCAACAAAGAATAAAACCCATATGATCATCTCAATAGATGAAGAAAAAGCTTTTGGTAAAATTCAACATCCATTTATGATAAAAGCTCTCCAGAAAGTCAGGCATAGATGGGACCTACCTCAGCATAATAAAGGCCATATATGACAAACCCAAAGCTAATATCATACTCAATGGTGAAAAGTTGAAGGCATTTCCTCTAATACAAGGAACAAGACAAGGATGTCAACTCTCGCCACTTTTATTCAACACAGTTTTGGAAGTCCTAGTCACAGCAATCAGAGAAGAAAAATAAATAAGTTATCCAAATTGGAAAAGTAAAACTGTTACTGTTGGCAAATGACATGAAAGTATACACAGAAAATCCTAAAGATGTTACCAGAAGACTACTAAAACTCAATGAATTTGGTAAAGTTGTAGGATACAAAATTAATACACAGAAATCTGCTGCATTTCTATACATTACCAATGAAAGATCGGGAACAGAAATTAAGGAAACAATGCCATTTACCACCACATCAAAAAGAATAAAATACATAGTAATAAACTTACGTAAGGAGGCAAAAGGCCTGTACTCCAAAAACAATAAGACCCTGATGAAAGAAATCACAGATGACACAAACAGTTGGAAAGATATACCAGGTTTGTGAATCAGAAACACCAGTATTTTCAAAATGACTATACTCCCAAAGACAAACTACAGATTCCATACAATCCGTATCAAATCACCAAAGACATTTTTCACAGAAGTAAAACAAAAAATTTTTTAATTTGTATGGAAACACAAAAGACCCTGAGAAAGAAAGCAATTTTAAGAAAGAGCTGGAAGAATCAGGCTCCCTGACTTCAAACTATACTACAAAGCTACAGACATCAGAACAGTATGGTACTGGCACAAAAACAGACAAAAATCAATGAAATAGGATAGAAATCCCAGAAATATATCCATGCACCAATGGCCAATTATTTTACAACAATGTAGGCATGGATATACAATGGAGAAAATAGTCTCTTCAAAAGTGGTGCTGGGAGAACTGGATAGCTACATGTAAAAGAATGAAATGAGAACTTTCTCTAACACCATATGCAAAAATAAACTCAAAACGGAGTAAAGACTTGCATGTAAGACAAGTTACTATAAAACTCTTAGAGGGAAACATAGGCAGAACATTCTTTGACATAAATTGCAGCAATACCTTTTTGGATTGGTCTCAGAGTAATAGAAATAAAAGAGTAAACAAATGGGAACTAATTAAACTTGAAGATTTTGCACAAAGGAAACCATAAATAAAACTAAAAGACAACCTACAGAATGGAGAAAATGTTTATAACTGATGCAATTGACAAGGGATTAATTTCCACAATATAAACACAGTTCATACAACTCAATGTCAAATAAACAAAAAACTGAATCGAAAAATGGGCAGAAGATTTAAATAGACATTTCTCCAAAGAAGACATGCTGATGTCCAAAAGGCAGTGGAAAGGGTGTTCAACATCACTATTAGAGAATGCAAACCATAATGACAGTGAGGTGTCACCTCACACTGGCCAGAATAGCCATCATCAAAATTCTAAAAATAATAAATGCTGGAGAAGGTGTGGAGAAAAAGGAGCCCTCCTACATTGTTGGTGGGAATGTAAGCTGGTACACCCCTATGGAGAATGGTCACAACTAGCTGCTGGACAATCATCGACAGGAAGACATGGAACTCACCAAAAAACATACCCCACATCCAAAGAAAAAGGAGAAGCCACAATGAGACGGTAGGAGGGGCGCAATCCAAATAAAATCAAATCCCGTAACTGATGGGTGGGTGACTCACAGACTGGAGAACACTAATACCACAGAAGTCCACCCACTGGAGTGAAGGTTCTGAGCCCCACGTCAGGCTTCCCAACCTGGGGGTCCGGCAACGAGAAGAGGAATTCCTAGAGAATCAGACATTGAAGCCTAGTAGGAAATGATTGCAGGACTTTGACAGGACTGGGGAAAACAGACACTCTACTCTTGGAGGGCACACACAAAGTAGTGTGCATATTGGGACCCAGGGGAAGGAGCAGGGACCAAGGGGAGACTGAACCAGACCTATCTTCTAGTGTTGGAGGGTCTCCTGGCACTGGACACTGGCAGCAGAAGTTCTGGAAAGTACTCCTTGGTGTGAGCCCTCCCAGAGTCTATCATTAGCCCCACCAAAGAGCACAGGTAGGCTCCAGTGTTGGGTTGCCTCAGCCCAAACAAGCAACAGGGAGGGAACCCAGCCGGACCCATCAACAGTCAAGCAGGTTAAAGTTTTACTGAGTTCTGCCCACCAGAGGAACAGTCAGCTCTACCCACCACCAGTCCCTCCCATCAGGAAAATTACACAAGCATCTTAGATAGCCTCATCCACCAGAGGGCAGACAGCAGAAGCAAGAAGAACTACAATCCTGCAGCCTGTAGAACAAAAACCACATTCACAGAAAGACAGACAAGATGAAAAGGCACAGAGCTATGTCACAGATGAAGGAACAAGATAAAACCCCAGAAAAACAACTAAATGAAGTGGAGATAGGCAACCTTCCAGAAAAAGAATTCAGAATAATGATAGTGAAGATGATCCAGGACCTTGGAAAAAGAATGGAGGCAAAGATTGAGAAGATGGAAGAAATGTTTAACAAAGACATAGAAGAATTAAAGAACAAACAGATGAACAATACAATAACTGAAATGAAAACTACACTAGAAGGAATCAATAGCAGAATAACTGAGGCAGAAGAATGGATAGTGACTTGGAAGACAGAATGGTGGAATTCACTGCTGTGGAACAGACTAATGAAAAAAGAATGAAAAGAAATGAAGACAGCCTAAGAGACCTCTGGGACAACGTTAAATGCAAGAACATTCGCATTACAGGGGTCCCAGAAGGAAAAGAGAGAAAGGACCAGAGAAAACATTTGAAGAGATAATAGTCGAAAACTTCCCTAACATGGGAAAGGAAATAGCCACCCAAGTCCAGGAAGCACAGCGACCCCTTACAGGATAAACCCAAGGAGAAACACTCTGAGACACATAGTAATGAAATTGGCAAAAATTAAAGACAAAGAAAAATTACTGAAAGCAGCAAGGGAAAAAAGGAAAACAACATACAAGGGAACTCCCATATGGTTAACAGCTGATTTCTCAGCAGAAACTCTACAAGCCAGAAGGGAGTGGCATGATATACTGAAAGTGATGTGAGGGAAGACCCTACAACCAAGATTACTCTACCCAGCAAGGATCTCATTCAGATTCGATGGAGAAATCAAAAGCTTTATAGACAAGCAAAAGCTAAGAGAATTCAGCACCACCACACCAGCTCTACAACAAATGCTAAAGGAACTTCTCTAAGTGGGAAACACAAGAGAAGGACCTACAGAAACAAACCCAGAACAATTAAGAAAATGGTCACAGAAACATACATATTGATAATTACCATAAACGTGAATGGATTAAATGCTCCAACCAAAAGACACAGGCTTGCTGAATGGATACAAAAACAAGACCCATATATATGCTGTCTACAAGAGACCCACTTCAGACCTAGGGACACATACAGACTGAAAGTGAGGGGATGGAAAAAGATATTCCATGCAAATGGAAATCAGAAGAAACCTGGAGTAACTATACTCATATCAGATAAAAGAGACTTTACAATAAAGAATGTTATGAGAGACAAGGAAGGACACTACATAATGATCAAGGGGTTAATCCAAAAAGAAAATGTAACAATTATAAATATATATGCACCCAACATAGGTGCACCTCAATACATAAGGCAACTGCTAACAGCTATAAAAGAGGGAATCGACAGTAACACAATAATAGTGGGGGACTTTAACACCTCACTTATACCAATGGGCAGATCATCCAAAATGAAAATAAATAAGAAAACAGAAGCTTTAAGTGACACAATAGACAAGATAGATTTAATTGATATTTATAGGACATTCCATCCAAAACCAGCAGATTACACATTCTTCTCAAGTCTGCACGGATCATTCTCCAGGACAGATCACATCTTGGGTCACAAATCAAGCCTCAGTAAATTTAAGAAAATTGAAATCATATCAGGCATCTTTTCTGACCACAATGCTATGAAATTAGAATTACAGGGGAAAAAACGTACAGAACACAAACACATGGAGGCTAAACAATACATTACTAAATAACCAAGACATTACTGAAGGAATCAAAGAGGAAATCAAAAAATACCTAGAGACAAATGACAATGAAAACATGATGATCCAAAACCTATGGGATGCATCAAAAGCAGTTCTAAGAGGGAAGATTATAGTTATACAAGCCTACTTCAAGAAACAAGAAAAATCTCAAGTAAACAATCTAACCTTACACTTAAAGGAACTAGAAAAAGAACAAATAAAACCCAAAGTTAGCAGAAGGAAAGAAATCATACACATCAGAGCAGAAATAAATGAAATAGAAACAAAGAAAACAATAGCAAAGATCAATAAAACTAAAAGGTGGTTCTTTGAGAAGATAAACAAAATTGATAAACCATTAGCCAGACTCATTAAGAAAAAGAGGGAGAGGACTCAAATCAATAAAATTAGAAATGAAAAAGGAGAAGTTACAACAGACACTGCGGAAATACAAAGCATCCTAAGAAACTACTACAAGCAGCTGTATGCCAATAAAATGGACAACCTGGAAGAAATGGACAAATTCTTAGAAAGGTATAACCTTCCAAGACCGAACCAGGAAGAAACAGAAATTATGAACAGACCAATCACAAGTAATGAAATTGAAACTGTGATTAAAAATCTTCCAACAAACAAAAGTCCAGGACCAGATGGCTTCACAGGTGAATTCTATCAAACATTTAGAGAAGAGCTAACACCCATCCTTCTCAACCTCTTCCAAAAAATTTCAGAGGAAGGAACATTCCCAAACTCATTCTATGAGGCCACCATCACCCTGATACCAAAACCAGACAAAGATACTACAAAAAAGAAAATTACAGACCAATATCACTGATGAATAATAGATGCAGAAATCCTCAACAAAATACTAGCAAACAGAATCCAAAAACCCATTAAAAGGATCATACACCATGATTAAGTGGGATTTATCCCAGGGATGCAAGAATTCTTTAATATACTCAAATCAATGTGATACACCATATTAACAAATTGAAGAATAAAAACCAGGTGATCATCTCAATACATGCAGAAAAAGCTTTTGACATAATTCAACACCAATTTATGATAAAAAAAAATCTCCAGAAAGTGGGCATAGAGGGAAGCTACTTCAACATAATAAAGGCCATATATGAAAAACCCACAGCAAACATAATTCTCAATGGTGAAAATCTGAAAGCATTTCCTCTAAGATCAGTAACGAGACAAGGATGTCCACTCTCACCACTATTATTCAACATAGTTTTGGAAGTCCTGGCCATGGCAATCAGAGAAGAAAAAGAAATAAAAGAATACAAATTGGAAAAGAAGAAGTAAAACTGTCACTGTTTGCAGATTACATGATACTATACATAGAGAATCCTAAAAATGCCACCAGAAAACTACTAGAGTTAATCAATGAATTTGGTAAGGTTGCAGGATACAAAATTAATGCACAGAAATCTCTTGCATTCCTATACGCTAATGATGAAAAATCTAAAAGAGAAATTAGGGAAACACTCCCATTTACCATTGTAACAACAACAACAAAAAATACCTAGGAATAAACCTATCTAGGGAGACAAAAGACCTGTATGCAGAAAACTATAAGACACTGATGAAAGAAATTAAAGATGATACCAACAGACGGAGAGATATACAATGTTCTTGGATTGGAAGAATCAATATTGTGAAAATGACTATACTACCCAAAGCAAACTACAGATTCAATGCAATCCCTCTCAAATTACCAATGACAGTTTTTACAGAAGTAGAACAAATAATCTTAAAATTTGTATGGAGACACAAAAGACCCCGAATAGCCAAAGCAGTCTTGAGGGAAAAAAACGGAGCTGGAGGAATCAGACTCCCTAAATTCAAACTATACTACAAAGCTACAGTAATCAAGACAATATGGTACTGGCACAAAAACAGAAACATAGATCAATGGAACAAGATAGAAAGCCCAGAGATAAACCCACGCACCTATGGTCAACTAATCGATGACAAAGAAGGCAAAGGTATACAATGGAGAAAAGACAGTCTCTTCAATAAGTGGTGCTGGGAAAACTGGACAGCTACATGTAAAAGAATAAAACTAGAACACTCCCTAACACCATATACAAAAATAAACTCAAAATGGATTCGAGACCCAAATGTAAGACCGGACACTATAAAACTCTTAGAGGAAAACATAGGAAGAACACTCTGACATAAATCACAGCAAGATCTTTTTTGATCCACCTCCTAGAGTAATGGAAATAAAAACAAAAATAAACAAATGGGACCTAATGAAACTTCAAAGCTTTTGCACAGCAAAGGAAACCATAAACAAGACCAAAAGACAACCCTCAATGGGAGAAAATATTTGCAAACGAATCAACAAAGGATTAATCTCCAAAATATATAAACAGCACATGCAGCTCAATATTAATGAAACAAACAGGGCTTCCCTGGTGGCGTAGTTGTTGAGAATCTACCTGCTGATGCAGGGAACACGGGTTCGTGCCCCGGTCCGGGAGGATCCCACATGCTGCGGAGCAGCTGGGCCCATAAGCCATGGCCGCTAAGCCTGCGCTCTGCAACGGGAGAGGCCACAACAGTCAGTGGCCCGCGTACCGGTAAAAACAAAACAAAACAAAACAAAACAAAACAAACAACCCAATCAAAAAATGGGCAGAAGACTTAAATAGACAGTTCCCCAAAGAAGACATACAGATGGCCAGGAAGCACATGAAAAACTGCTCAACATCACTAATTATTAGAGAAATGCAAAACAAAACTACAATGAGGTATCACCTCACACCAGTTAGAATGGGCATCATCAGATCATCTACAAACAACAAATGCTGGAGAGGGTGTGGAGAAAAGGGAACCCTCTTGCACTGTTGGTGGGAATGTAAATTGATACAGCCACTATGGAGAACAGTATGGAGGTTCCTTAAAAAACTAAAAATAGAATTACCATATGACCCAGCAATCCCACTACTGGGCATATACCCTGAGAAAACCATAATTCAAAAAGACACATGCACCCCAATGTTCATTGCAGCACTATTTACAATAGCCAGGTCATGGAAGCAACCTAAATGCCCATCGATAGATGAATGGATAAAGAAGTTGTGGTACATATATACCATGGAATATTACTCAGCCATAGAAAGGAACGAAATTTAGTCATTTGTGGAGCCGTGGATGTATCTACAGACTGTCATACAGAGTGAAGTCAGAAAGAGAAAAACAAATATCGTATATTAACGCATGTATGTGGAACCTAAAAAAATGGTACATAGGCACCAGTTTGCAGGTCAGAAGTTGAGACACAGCTGTAGAGAACAAACATATGGACACCAAGGGGGGAAAACTGCGGGGAGGTGGGGATGGTGGTGTGCTGAATTGGGCGATTGGGATTGACATGTATACACTGATGTGTATAAAATTGATGACAAATAAGAACCTGCAGTATAAAAGAACAAACAAAAAACAGCTTGAATTTTACATCTGCTTTTGCATTTGATCTGGTATATTTCCACACATCATGTATCCTCTGGAAAACCCTGCTGTACACTTACGAGGTGAGAGTAAAAAAGGAAAATATCGTCTTAGTATTACCACCACAATACTTTTGATCTCAGGCACCTCCTGAAGGTGCCTATCTCCATGGGGTTCTGGACCACTCTTCCCAAACTGTTTACGTGTAGGATAAAAGAAGCAAAGGAGTTATCACCATTGGATAAAGCAAAACTTTCCATGTGTTTAAGCAGTACTGGCTGTTTAACCTAGTGTTTAAACAGTGTAACAGCCAGACTGCAGAACTGAGGTGGGTGGGATGGCCAAAACCTCCAAGCACTGAACTGGGAGTCAGTTCTAGTTCATGTGCTTTTTCAAAGTAGTTGTTGTTCAGTGTTTTTGTGTGCCATTGTTAACCAGTGGGAGAAGAAAGTTGAGCCGTATCCCTGGGGAAGAACTAAAGAATTTGAGAGATAAAAATGACCTTTAAAAATAATCTAGTTGTAACATTTTAGACTTTTCAGAATTAAAAAGTACCTGAGAGGTCATCTAATCCAATCCTTACGCTTTACAATAATTATTAGTAGTACCTGTGATGTACAGCCTAAGTGCTTTACATACAGTCAGCCTCTCTTTCTCGTATGACTTTGATCTTTACTGTTTCTTTTTAATGTTTTTTATAGTAGAAAATGTCAAATATGTACCCCATCACCCACCTAGTACTACCCCTACTCACTCCAGCCTCCTCCCTAGATTATTGGATGCAAATTCTAGACATTTTATATCTACAAACATATCCATATACATCTCTAAAAGATAAGGGCTTTGAATAAATAACCATAATTCCATTCTTACACTTAAAAATTTAACAATAATGCTTCAATAGCATCAAAACCCAGTGAGTGTTTGCATTTCCCCAATTGTGTCATACATACATATATTATTTTCTAGTGTGTTTGAATTGGGATGCAAATAAATTTGTACAGTACAGTTGGTTGCTTTATCTTTTAAGACTGTCCATCTCTTTCTCTCTTTTTTCTTTCGTAATTTTTTCTTGTAAAAACTGAGTCATTTGTCTTGTCGAGTTTCCTTGAGTCTGAACTTTGCTGATCACATCTCTAGTGCCTTTTAGCATGTTCCTTTCCCTTCTGCATTTCCTTTAAATTGGTACTTAAGTTTAGAAGTTTGCTCACACTTCTTCAAGAGTGGTAAGTACTTCTATCAGGAGGTACTGACTCTCTTTTTGTGATGTCAGTAGCTATTAATGATCTTTGCTTAGATCCAGTAAATCATAAAGAGCTGCAAAATAGCTAATCTGTTATTATTTATTAGATGGAATACTCCTATGAAGAGAAACTCTCCCTTATCTACTATGTGATTACCCAGTGGTATAGTTCATACAAGAAAGTCAGGATGAATGCTTGATTCTTTCTTCTGAGTCATCAATTTTCAGAATAGTGAACCAGTGGTGACCGGTTAGGGTTTTTTGTTTTGCTTTGTTTTTGGTATCATTATGAATGCCTATATTTAAACATTTTTTAATATGCTTCAATCCATTGCTGTTATCATTGTACATTATTCCTTACCTAGTAATTTCACATGTTTGTTCTTCTAATAGAGTAAGCTTGAAGATGAGGACACGTCTTAGTCAGCTTTGTGTCCCTGGTGCCTAGCACATGGCTTTCAATGTCTGTTAAGTGGAAAAAAAAAAAAAAAAAAAAGAATATAACCTCCCACAATTACGGGATGGATTTATGTGGTTAACATCAGGCTATGGTCATTGAAGTTTAAAGTCTCCCTTATGTTGGGAACAATTAAGCCACACCAAGGATAAACAGTCTAGTAACATTAGGAAATTGGGCTGGGTGCCCTATGGACAATGTCAAGATATAATTTCCCTTAAAGGTAAGCATTGGTATAGAGCAGACTTAGTCAGATGACCTGGGGATATACTGAGCTGCACCGGACGGAAGTTCTTAAATTGTTACTTATGAAATTACCAGATATATTATTTGTAGATTTTTAAAATTTGTTTTACAAAATTGTTGTTTCTTGCATTACCAAATGCGTGGCTGAGACCTCGATAAAAATAATGACGACTAGGTGACTTAAAACAGTTGATCAGATATATAGTTCTATGTAAGGTCAGTGATTGTAATAGTGTAACTCTAGATATGAGAAGAAGAAACAAGAGGGAATTTTTTTCCTGGGCCATAACAGACTAGCAGGACAGGTGGTCCAGAGACTTTTAGCTACTGTTAATAAGGCCTAGTCCAGTAATAGCACATTGAGTGGCCTAGTAACAAAATCCTCACCTGACCTAGGAATGAACATTCCTAGCACCATGGCATGAAATGGTCATGAAATGCCTTCCAAACCATGGTCGAACTTATGAC
>NW_021696895.1:0-5194 GCF_005190385.1 Monodon monoceros | reverse complement strand
AAACAACAAACAAAGGATTCATCTCCACAATATACAAACAGCACGTGGAGCTCAATATCAAAAAAAAAACAATCCAATTAAGAATTGGGTGGGGGCTTTATGTGGCACAGAGTGTCACTGACATATATACACTACCAAATGTAAACATGATAGCTAGTGGGAAACAGCCGCATAGCACAGAGAGATCAGCTTGGTGCTTTGTGACCACTTACGGGGTGGGATAGGGAGGGTAGGAGGGAGGGAGATGCAAGAGGGAAGAGATATGAGGCATATGTATATGTATAACTGATTCACTTTGTTATAAAGCAGAAACTGACACACCACTGTAAAGCAATTATACTCTACTAACTATGTTTAAAAAAGAAAACAACTAGAGGACGAAGAACAAAGAAAACTCACAGTCAGTAGAAAGAATCATAAAAATCAGAGCAGAAATAAATGAAATAGAAGTGAAGAAAACAATAACAAACACCAGTAAAACTAAAAGCTAGTTCTTTGAGAAGATAAAGAAAATTGATAAACCCTTAGCCAGACTCATCAAGAAAAAAAGGGAGAGGATGCAAATCAAAATTTGAAATGAAAAAGGAGAAATCACAACCAACACTGAAGAAATGCAAAGGATTATAAGAGACTACTAGAAACAACTATATGCCGATAAAATGGACAACCACAAAGAAATGGAAAAATACTTGGGAAGGTAACATTTTCCAAGACTGAAACAGGAAGAAATAGAACATATAAACAGACTTATCTGAAGTAATGAAATTGAAACCATAATTAAAAATCTTCCAACAGACAAAAGTCCAGGACCAGATGGTTTCACAGGCAAATTCTATCAAACATTTAGAGAAGAGCTCACACCTATCCTTCTCAAACTCTTCCAAAAAATTGCAGAGGGAGAAACACTCCCAATTTCATTCTATGAAGCCACCATCACACTGATGCCAGAACCAGAAAAAGATATTACAAGAAAATAAAATTATAGATCAATATCACTGATGAACATTGATGCAAAAATCCTGAACAAAATACTAGTAAACAGAATCCAACAGCACATTAAAAGGATCATACACCGTGATCAAGTGGGATTTATCCCTGGGATGCAAGGATTCTTCAATATACACAAATCAATGTGATACACCACATTAACAAATTAAGGAATAAAAACCATATGATCATCTCAATAGAAGCAGAAGAAGCTTTTGACAACATTCAACACTAATTTATGAAAAAAACTCTCCAGAAAATGGGCATAGAATGAACCCACCTCAACATAATAGAGGCCATATGTGACAAACCCACAGCAAGCATTATACTCAATGGTGAAAATCTGAAAGCATTTCCACTAAGATTAGGAATAAGACAAGGCTGTCCACTCTTGCCACTCTTATTCAAAATAGTTTTGGAAGTCCTAGCCATGGCAGTCAGAGAAGAAAAAAATAAAAGGAATACAAATTGGAAAAGAAGAAAACTGTCACTGTTTGCAGTTGACATGATACTATACATAGAAAATCCTCAAGATGCCACCAGAAAACTAGTAGAACTAATCAGTGAATTTGGTTAGGTTGCAGGATACAAAATTAATGCACAGAAATCGCTTACATTCCTATACATTTATGATGAGAAATCTGAAAGAGAAATGAAGAAAACACTCTCATTTACCACTGCAATGAAAAGAATAAAATACCTAGGAATAAACCTGCCTAAGGAGGTAAAAGACTTGTACTCAGAACACTATAAAACACTGATGAAAGAAATCAAAGATGACATAAACAGATGGAGAAATATACCATGTTCTTGGAATGGAAGAATAAATATTGTGAAAATGACTATACTACCCAAAGCAATCTACAGATTCTATGCAATCCATATCAAATTATCACTGGCATTTTTCACAGAACTAGAACAAAAAAAATCATAATTTGTATGGAAACACAAAAGACTCCAAAGAGCCAAAGCAATCTTGAGAAAGAAAAACGGAGCTGGAGGAATCAGGCTCCCTGACTTCAGACTATACTACAAAACTACAGTAATCAAGACAGTATGGTACTGGCACAAAAACAGAAATATAGATCAATGGAGTAGGACAGAAAGCCCAGAGTTAAACCCACACGCATATGGTCACCTTATCTTTGATAAAGGAGGCAAGAATATACAGTGGAGTAATGACAGCCTCTTCAATAAGTGGTGCTGGGAAAATAGGACAATACATATAAAAGAATGAAATTAGAACACTCCCTAACAACATTCACAAAAATAAACTCAAAATGGATTAAAGACCTAAACGTAAGGCCAGACACCATCAAACTTAGAGGAAGACATAAACAGAACACTCTATGACATAAATCACAGCAAGATCCTTTTTGACCCAACTCCTAGAGAAATGGAAATAAAAACAAAAATAAACAAGTGGCACCTAATGAAACTTAAAAGCTTTTGCACAGCAAAGGAAACCATAAACAAGACGAAAAGACAACCCTCAGAATCAGAGAATATATTTGCAAATGAAGCAACTGACAAAGGATTAATCTCCAAATCATACAAGCAACTCATGCAGCTCAATATCAAAAGAACAAACAACCCAATCCAAAAATGGGCAGAAGACCTAAATAGACATTTTTCCAAAGAAGATATACAGTTTGCCAACAAACACATGAAAGAATGCTCAACATCATTAATCATTAGAGAAATGCAAATCAAAACTACAATGAGGGCTTCCCTGGTGGCGCAGTAGTTGAGAGTCCACCTGCTGATGCAGGGGACAGGGGTTTGTGCCCTAGTCTGGGAAGATCCCATATGCCGCAGAGTGGCTGGGCCTGTGAGTCATGGTCGCTGAGCCTGAGCGTCCGGTGCCTGTGCTCCACAATGGGAGAAGTCACAACAGTGAGGCCCACGTACTGCAAAACAACAACAACAACAACAATATAAAACTACAATGAGATATCATCTCACACCAGTCAGAATGGTCATCATCAAAAAATCTAGAAAGAATAAATGCTGAAGAAGGTGTTGAGAAAAGGGAACCCTCCTCCACTGTTGTTGGGAATGTAAATTGATACAGCCACTATGGAGAACTGTATGGAGGTTCCTTAAAAAACTAAAAATAGAACTACAATACGACCCAGAATTCCAATACTGGGCATATACCCTGAGAAAACCGTAATTCAAAAAGCGTCATGTACCAAAATGTTCATTGCCACTCTATTTACAATAGCCAGGACATGGAAGCAACCTAACTGTCTATCGACAGATGAATGGGTAAAGAAGAAAGTGCCACATTATCTTTATTTATTATCTTTATTTAAATACATCTTTATTCAGTGTAATCCCTATCAAACTACCAATGGCATTCTTCACAGAATTAGAACAAAATATTTTACAATTTGTATGGAAACAAAAAAGACCCCGAATAATCAAAGAAATCTTGAGAAAGAAAAACAGAATTGAAGAAATCAGGCTCCCCGATTTCAAACTATACCACAAAGATACAGTAATCAAGACAATATGGTACTGGCAGAAAAACAGAAAAATAACTCAATGACAATATAGGATGCCCAGAGATAAACCCACACACATATGGTCACCTAATTTATGACAAAGGAGGCAAGAACATACATTGGAGAGAGACAGCCTCTTCAATAAGTGATGCTGGGAAGCTGGACAGCTACATGTAAAAGAATGAAATTAGAACACTATCTAACACTATACACAAAAATAAACTACTAATAGATTAAAGATCTAAATGTAAGACCAGACACTATAAACCTCTTAGAGGAAAACATAGGAAAAACACTCTTTGACATAAATCACAGCAAGATCTTTTTTGACCCACCTCCTAGAGTAATGGAAATAAAAACAAACAAATGGAACTTAATTAAACAAAAGCTTTTGCAGAGCAAAGGAAAGCATAAACAAGACAAAAAGACAACCCTCATAATGGGAGAAAATATTTGTAAATGAAACAACAAACAAAGGATTCATCTCCACAATATACAAACAGCACGTGGAGCTCAATATCAAAAAAAAAACAATCCAATTAAGAATTGGGTGGGGGCTTTATGTGGCACAGAGTGTCACTGACATATATACACTACCAAATGTAAACATGATAGCTAGTGGGAAACAGCCGCATAGCACAGAGAGATCAGCTTGGTGCTTTGTGACCACTTACGGGGTGGGATAGGGAGGGTAGGAGGGAGGGAGATGCAAGAGGGAAGAGATATGAGGCATATGTATATGTATAACTGATTCACTTTGTTATAAAGCAGAAACTGACACACCACTGTAAAGCAATTATACTCTACTAACTATGTTTAAAAAAGAAAACAACTAGAGGACGAAGAACAAAGAAAACTCACAGTCAGTAGAAAGAATCATAAAAATCAGAGCAGAAATAAATGAAATAGAAGTGAAGAAAACAATAACAAACACCAGTAAAACTAAAAGCTAGTTCTTTGAGAAGATAAAGAAAATTGATAAACCCTTAGCCAGACTCATCAAGAAAAAAAGGGAGAGGATGCAAATCAAAATTTGAAATGAAAAAGGAGAAATCACAACCAACACTGAAGAAATGCAAAGGATTATAAGAGACTACTAGAAACAACTATATGCCGATAAAATGGACAACCACAAAGAAATGGAAAAATACTTGGGAAGGTAACATTTTCCAAGACTGAAACAGGAAGAAATAGAACATATAAACAGACTTATCTGAAGTAATGAAATTGAAACCATAATTAAAAATCTTCCAACAGACAAAAGTCCAGGACCAGATGGTTTCACAGGCAAATTCTATCAAACATTTAGAGAAGAGCTCACACCTATCCTTCTCAAACTCTTCCAAAAAATTGCAGAGGGAGAAACACTCCCAATTTCATTCTATGAAGCCACCATCACACTGATGCCAGAACCAGAAAAAGATATTACAAGAAAATAAAATTATAGATCAATATCACTGATGAACATTGATGCAAAAATCCTGAACAAAATACTAGTAAACAGAATCCAACAGCACATTAAAAGGATCATACACCGTGATCAAGTGGGATTTATCCCTGGGATGCAAGGATTCTTCAATATACACAAATCAATGTGATACACCACATTAACAAATTAAGGAATAAAAACCATATGATCATCTCAATAGAAGCAGAAGAAGCTTTTGACAACATTCAACACTAATTTATGAAAAAAA
>NW_021696894.1:0-45430 GCF_005190385.1 Monodon monoceros | reverse complement strand
CATACACAAAAATAAGCTCAAAATGGATTAAAGACCTAAATGTAAGGCCAGAAACTATCAAACTCTTAGAGGAAAACATAGACAGGACACTCTATGACATAAATCACAGCAAGATCCTTTCTGACCCACCTCCTACAGAAATGGAAATAAAAACAAAAATAAACAAATGGGACCTAAAGAAACTTCAAAGCTTTTGCACAGCAAAGGAAACCATAAACAAGACCAAAAGACAACCCTCAGAATGGGAGAAAATATTTGCAAATGAAGCAACTGACAAAGGATTAATTTCCAAAATTTACAAGCAGCTCATGCAGCTCAATAACAAAAAAACAAACAACCCAATCCAAAAATGGGCAGAAAACCTAAATAGACATTTCTCCAAAGAAGATATACAGATTGCCAACAAACACATGAAAGAATGCTCAACATCATTAATCATTAGAGAAATGCAAATCAAAACTACAATGAGATATCATCTCACACCAGTCAGAATGGCCATCATCAAAAAATCTAGAAACAATAAATGCTGCAGAGGGTGTGGAGAAAAGGGAACAATCTTCCACTGCTGGTGGGAATGTGAATTGGTTCAGCCACTATGGAGAACAGTATGGAGTTTCCTTAAAAAACTACAAATAGAACTACCATATGACCCAGCAATCCCACTACTGGGCATATACCCCGAGAAAACCAAAATTCAAAAAGAGTCATGTACCAAAATATTCATTGCAGCTCTATTTACAATAGCCCGGAGATGGAAACAACCTAAGTGTCCATCATCGGATGAATGGATAAAGAAGATGTGGCACATATATACAATAGAATATTACTCAGCCATAAAAAGAAACGAAATTGAGCTATTTGTAATGAGGTGGATAGACCTAGAGTCTGTCCTACAGAGTGAAGTAAGTCAGAAAGAGAAAGACAAATACCGTATGGTAACACATATATATGGAATTTAAGAAAAAAAAATGTCATGAAGAACCTAGGAGTAAGACAGGAATAAAGACACAGACCTACAGGAGAACGGACTTGAGGATATGGGGAGGAGGAAGGGTGACCTGTGACAGGGCACGAGAGAGGCATGGACATATATACACTAACAAACGTAAAGTAGATAGCTAAGGGGAAGCAGCCGCATGGCACAGGGATATCAGGCTCGGTGCTTTGTGACCGCCTGGAGGGGTGGGATAGGGAGGGTGGGAGGGAGGGAGACGCAAGAGGGAAGAGATATGGGAACATATGTATATGTATAACTGATTCACTTTGTTATAAAGCAGAAACTAACCCACCATTGTAAAGCAATTATACCCCAATAAAGATGTTAAAAAAAAAAGAATAAAATTACAAAAAGTGACATTAGCAACCATTCTAGAAGAAGCACACAGTCTCTGTAGAAATACAAGTAAATTCGCTCTTTTTCCTTAAAGGACCATTCAAGTGCATTTTGTTCATTTTTACAGTAATGAAAGAGAGTGCCCTTCAGTCAATTTTCAGAACCTGGTACAAATTATTATATTTTCTCCCTTTAAATGTCAAGGTCAAAAAGTGGAGCGCTCCCCCGCCACCCAGAGCCAAGCGCCTGGGCCAAGAGTGGGAGCTGAAGGATCCCCTGTGCTCAGAACACAGGGGCGCCCCGCGAGGCCCCGGGTCCGCGAGGCCCCTGCCTGGCGCGCGCAGGACCTCGTGCCCAGAGGTTCCGACGACCCACGAACCGTCCCACACCCCGATGCCAACGGTCGCCTCAGCGCCGTAAGCTTCGCGTCTACAGACTTCAGGGCCGCCCAGAAGCCAAAGCCCGTCGAAGGTCCGACCCCGCTGACCCGCGAGCATGGGCAGCTACCTGAGCATGTACCTGGGCACGGCCAAGGCCACGCAGCCAGCCCACGCCCGGAAGCGCCGGTCCCCATGGTTCCCATGGACCGGGCCCGCCCGCGGCACCTGCCTCCCGATGGGCCGGGAAGGGTGCCAAATCCTGTGCTACCACCGCCGCCGCCAGGATCGCGGGCTCTGGTTCCGCAGCAGGCGGCCGCTCCACGCCGCCTTGCGCAGCTGGAAGTACTACCCAGTCCGCGGGTCCTCGGCGCCCCACGGCTGGAGGCGCCTTCCCAGCGGGCCGCCCCTCCGCACCTCCTCGGGGCTGGGGTTTTCCCGCCATGGCAATGGTTTCACGATGAGGTCCCAGTGGAACGCCCGCCTCTCCTGCCACACGCAGAGCCTGGTGGACATCCGTACCGCCCCCGTTGAAAGCCTAAGCAGCTTGTCCACGTGTCCGCCCAGCCAGGAATCCCCGGACCCCTGTGCCAAGGAGACCGCGCTGAGGGCCCTCAGCCTATGCGAGGAAGGACAAAGGCGGCTCGACGGGCCTCTCAGGTCTGAGAGCCCCGAGCCCAGGCTGTCGGCCTTCCGGCCCGTGATGAGGAATGGAGTGGTCCCTGTCTTTGTGCCCAGGCCGGGGCCTCTGAGAAGAAGCATCTGCTCCGGGTGCAAGCGCCTCCGAGAACAGGACACTGAGCCCCGGCCTGACCAGCAGCCCTGCCTGAGCCTTCCCTGTCTGCCGCCCACCCTGCTGTGAGGCCCCCCCACCCCCCACCCGCCCAGGGCACAGTCACAGAGCCTCGCTGGAGAGATGGGGGCGGATCAGCACTCCCGGGCCTGGGCCTCCTGCAGCCTGACGTCCCCCTTGAGTCCTGAGAGCCAAGGCCACCTCCTCCTGACACTCAAACCCACATTTCTTTTACCCAGCTGACCCCTGCCCTACCCCTGCCTGAGTCACTGGCACGGACCGCTAGGCCAGCTCCCTCCACTCCAGCCAGGAGCTGCCAAGCCCCAGAGCCACCTCTCCTACATGCAGAGCCCGCCCCGAGGAAGCACCGCTGACGTCCAGGCCTGCACTCCCTCCTGCCCACCCACCCTGGCTGCCTTTGCCCCTGAGAAGACCCTTCTCGGAGGACCCTTCTCAGGAAGGCGTGCTTCTCCCCTATTGCCCACTTCATACGGTTTAAAGGTTGTTCTTATTTTAAATAATACTAAAATAGCTTCATTATCCTAAGGAAAAAAAAACAAGTTTCTCAGAATACTACTTCCATCCAAATCACTGTTCAAGAATACATGTTTTTTAACACTTAAAAAAAAAAAGAACAAGTATGTCTAAGAAAACCTTAAGTTAAACCATATATAAAGAAAATCTTAGCTTTGAAGAGCAACCAGAGGAATATTCTTATCATATATTCTAGCACAGATATTCTACAAGTTTAACTTCAGACATAGGAAACAGTCATCTCTGAAAGCAGAGTTCCAGAGTAAGTCTAAATTGTTGTGTAAATTACGTTTAACAAAAGATTGTCAGCTATATGGAGAAACCTTTACAAAGGTATAAACCTTTATGGGTTTATAACTTCTAAGTTGCTATTACTGATAATTACCAATCTGTATTTAATTAGATTTTTTGTGTGTTTTTAGCTATCAATTAAATACTCATTATGTGCTAACTACTTTGTATACATGATCTCATTTAATAATCTAAACAACTCTGTAAAGTGATCATTGGTTACTTGCTTGCAGTCAAGTTATCAAGTACCAGAACCAAGATTCAATCTCAGGACTTACCTGCTCCAAAGCTCTTGTGTTTAACCCATTCTACTGGCTGCTTCAACTTGTACAGCAGTACAAAGCAACTTACTTTACTTAGTCATTAGGGAAACCAGGCTGAGTTCATCTTTCAGCAAGATCAAAGGAGTTTGTCTTAAAAAAGCACTTTTCAAGGTGATATATCATCAAGGGCTCCTCATGATGAAACAATGACTCAGTTTATCTCCAGCACATCAAGGTCATCAAAGGTCCCAGGGTGCCTTATTCACTGTTCAACAGCAAGTCACAAAGGGTCTCCCATGCATCCCATGCTGCCTTAGATGGATAACATCCCAGGTTTCTCCAATATTTCCTGAGACTGGTTGTGAGGAGATTCACACAGCACACCATGTAGCAGGATCCAATCATCAAACAGTGCCAGAAACATTCCCTGATACACAGTGCACTTTGCAGTGTATCAAAGGTGGGGAGTGGAGGGGTGCCAGGAGTGATTTAATTCAGAGGTTCTGTTGGGAATAGGATAAGCTGATCTTTCCAATCTCCCTGTCAATTTTCACTACCTCTAATGAAAGGGCTTTGGAACTACGTTAATAAATGAGTTTCTCAACACCTGCTACCAATAGTCTCAACTATCAACCATCCAGTGAAACCACTGAAGGGAAAATATATTTGCCTAAGTAAATACCTAAGTTCTAAATTTCCTATGAATATTGTAGAATCCTACATAAGCATATGAAAATATGTAATATATATTTGTCTCCAAATCTTCTGGGGTTACCTTTTATTTTAATGTATAAATATCAAGTTCCTAATTCATGTAATTGTAGGAAGTACAGTATCCTTCAGACTATTCTGATGACTTCTATAGAGGTATTAACTTCTGTGGTGGCTTCCTGTCACCTCTCACTCTAAATTCCCATTCCTGGCTCTATCCCTCAATTGCCTTATACCATCTCATCTGCAGTTGCTGTCCTTACTTCATAACATTTTTGTACCAAGTATTGACACAGACTTCTTCTCCTTGATTCTCCAAAGACTATGTAGCTTTTATGAGGAATAGGCTTAAAATTTTGAGAATACCAGAGGGTGGGTACAGCACAGAAACAAAAAGAACTTAAATTTTGTATCAGAATCCACAATTCTGAAGGTCCCAATCATTTCTTATCACAGATAATTTCTTACTGGCTTTCATCTCCTTAGGACTCAACTAGGGGAATGGATATAAGTAAAATGGATATATACCACACATTAGTTAAAAGCAATGAACAATTTTGCTAAATTTATGCTAAATTTACATATAGCAATATAAATAGACCTAAAAACAATGCTGAATGAAGAA
Source organism: Monodon monoceros (assembly GCF_005190385.1). NCBI lineage: Eukaryota > Metazoa > Chordata > Mammalia > Artiodactyla > Monodontidae > Monodon > Monodon monoceros. The sequence goes on along the minus strand of NW_021696894.1, from coordinate 40,503 downwards.
GAAAATGAGATTTATAAAACAATATCATTTAGGCAGATTTTTAAAAACTGCAACTGCACCACATGTTTTCGAGGATACGTATATACTTAAATAAAGGTTTGAGAGTAGGTTGGAAGGACAATATATTAAATACACTAGAGATGTGCTTCTCAGAGTTCTGAACTTTAGCATAGGAGACCATTTAGGCTATGCACTCAGTTTACTTTGTAGCTTTGTTGCCCTGGGTCTAATTTTCAACACAGTCTTCCCTGTGGCTACAGGAGACAACTGACTCAATAGTGAGCCTTAAGTTGACAGACGGCTGACCTGATCTTCTCAGTTTCCTTTTTCAGAGCTTTTAAAACAACTGACCAAAGGCAAACAACTCAATAACTCTTACAACTGCAATTGTCCCCATACTATTCAAGTACCTCCAGCTATTGCGTAAGCCAATGTTTCACCTCCATCTGAACCTCATCCCAGTTCACCACCAGTGAGAGTTTTTTCCTGGACCCAAAGGGCTATGTTCTTTATTCTGTTTCACCACCTTCTCTCTCTTAGAAGCAATGATAAGGGACATCCTTGCTTTATTCCTGTTTGTAAAGGGAATACTTCCAAAGTTTTAGTTAGGTTTCATGTTGTAACTTTTCTTCTCAATGTATTGTGGAAATAGGTCCATACAAATAAATACTTATATATAACCAATCCTCATTATTGGTGGATTCAGCTACTCATTAAAATTTATTTGTAACCCCCCAAATCAATACTCATAGTGCCTTCATGCTCATTCATGGGCATGAGCAGAGGAGCAAAAAATTTCTCAACGTGTACATTCCCAGCTGAAGTCAAGCAAGGCAATGCTCTGCCTTCTTTTCCAGTTCTCATATTGTAAAGAAGTGCCTTTTTCACAGTCTATTTAATAGTACACTTTTGTGCTTTTTCTTGGTGACTTCACTGTTTAAAATGGCCCCTAAGTGTAGTGCTGAAGTGCTATGTAGTGTTTCTAAAAGAAAGAAAGTTATCATGCACCTTATGGAGAAAATATGAATGTTAGACAAGCTTCATTCAGACATGAGTAATAGTGCTTTTGGTCATGAGGTGAGTGTTAATGAATCAACAAGGTATATTAGATAAGGTATTTTTAAACAGAAAACCACATTTCAAAAATTATGGGCTGATTGGCTGATGAAAGTATTGTGAACCAGAGGCTCACAGAAACCCAGCCTTATTTCTCCCAGGAGTGATGAGTAACTATTCACCAATTCAGTGTTTTCAGCAACTTTATAAAACCTAATTCCTGCAAGTAACAAGAATCAACTACATATATTAAAATAAAAGAAACATTGCATGGGACATACTTCTACTACAAAATTATTTATTATTTATCTGAAACAAACTCTACATATCTAAATTACATCTCTTTAATTATGTTTCCCGGATGATTTGGATCTCAACAGTTCCTTGTTTTGTAGAATTTGCTTATACATTTATTGCAGTTAGAATCTGTGTTCCATTTAAATTGTTACATAACATTTCATTTCTTTAAATATTTTTTTAATGTGGACCATTTTTAAAGTCTTTATTGAATTTGTTACAATACTGCTTCTGTTTTTGGTTTTATTGGCTGCAAGGCATGTGGGATCATAGCTTCCCGACCAAGGATTGAACCCGCACCCCCTGAATTGCAAGGGGAAGTCTTGACCACTGGACTGCCAGGGAAGTCCCTTATTTCATTCTTTTGTCCACTAATATTCTTTAGTGAAAAAAGACTCTCATAATCAGCATTATGACCCACTATGCTGAACATGTGTTGGCATAAAATTGATAACTGAGAATTGACCTTCCAATTTGATTTGTTGAAGTGCATAATACCATCTTTCCATTCTTCAGTATTACTTAGCATCTCTTAATCAAACTCTAGGTAAAAAAAATCAAGTTTTTCAAGTAATAAAATCCATTTCAAAAGATAGTCATGGCAAGTTTCATAAAAATTATCTACATCAAATGAGAAATTCTTTTTCATTTTTATCAGGTCCCTTTTAAAAAGGGAACTGACACCTGTCTTGACACTTAACTCCCTAACACCATACACAAAAATAAGCTCAAAATGGATTAAAGGGCTTCCCTGGTGGCGCAGTGGTTGAGAGTCTACCTGCCGATGGAGGGGACACGAGTTCGTGCCCGGGTCTGGGACGATCCCACATGTCGCGGAGCGGCTGGGCCCGTGAACCATGGCTGCTGAGCCTGCACATCCCGCGCATCCGGAGCCTGTGCTCCGCAACAGGAGAGACCACAACAGTGAGAGGCCTGCGTACCGCAAAACAAAAAAAAATAGGATTAAAGATCTAAATATAAGGCCAGAAACTATCAAACTCTTAGAGGAAAACATAGGCAGAACACTCTATGACATAAATCACAGCAAGATCCTTTCTGACCCACCTCCTACAGAAATGGAAATAAAAACAAAAATAAACAAATGGGACCTAATGAAACTTCAAAGCTTTTGCACAGCAAAGGAAACCATAAACAAGACCAAAAGACAACCCTCAGAATGGGAGAAAATATTTGCAAATGAAGCAACTGACAAAGGATTAATTTCCAAAATTTACAAGCAGCTCATGCAGCTCAATAACAAAAAAACAAACAACCCAATCCAAAAATGGGCAGAAAACCTAAATAGACATTTCTCCAAAGAAGATATACAGACTGCCAACAAACACATGAAAGAATGCTAACATCATTAATCATTAGAGAAATGCAAATCAAAACTACAATGAGATATTATCTCACACCAGTCAAAATGGCCATCATCAAAAAATCTAGAAACAATAAATGCTGGAGAGTATGTGGAGAAAAGGGAATACTCTTGCATTGCTGGTGGGAATGTGAATTGGTACAGCCACTATGGAGAACAGTATGGAGTTTCCTTAAAAAACTACAAATAGAACTACCATATGACCCAGCAATCCCACTACTGGGCATATACCCTGAGAAAACCAAAATTCAAAAAGAGTCATGTACCAAAATGTTCATTGCAGCTCTGTTTACAATAGCCCGGAGATGGAAACAACCTAAGTGCCCATCATCGGATGAATGTATAAAGAAGATGTGGCACATATATACAATGGAATATTACTCAGCCATAAAAAGAAACAAAATTGAGCTATTTGTAATGAGGTGGATAGACCTAGAGTCTGTCCTACAGAGCGAAATAAGTCAGAAAGAGAAAGACAAATACCGTATGCTAACAGATATATATGGAATTTAAGAAAAAAAAATATCATGAAGAACCTAGGGGTAAGACAGGAATAAAGACACAGATGTACTAGAGAACGGACTTGAGTATATGGGAAGGGGGAAGGGTGAGCTGTGACAAAGTGAGAGAGAAGCATGGACATATATACACTACCAAACGTAAGGTAGATAGCTAGTGGGAAGCAGCCACATAGCACAGGGAGATCAGCTCGGTGCTTTGTGACCCTCTGGAGGGGTGGGATAGGGAGGGTGGGAGGGAGGGAGACGCAAGAGGGAAGAGATGTGGGAACATATGTATATGTATAACTGATTCACTTTGTTATAAAGCAGAAACTAACACACCATTGTAAAGCAATTATACCCCAATAAAGATGTTAAAAAATAAAATAAAATAAAATAAATGTCATGATGCTCTCAAACAAAGGCATAACTTGATATATGAGAAATAAAATGCACAATCTAAGGACAAAAAAAAAAACGAAAGACCCTACTAGAGAATGGACTTGAGGATATGGGGAGAGGGAAGGGTAAGCTGTGACAAAGCGAGAGAGAGGCATGGACATATATACACTACCAAATGTAAAATAGATAGCTAGTGGGAAGCAGCCGCATAGCACAGGGAGATCAGCTCAGTGCTTTGTGACCACCTACAGGGGTGGGATAGGGAGGGTGGGAGGGAGGGAGACGCAAGAGGGAAGAGATATGGGAACATATGTATATGTATAACTGATTCACTTTGTTATAAAGCAGAAACTAACACACCATTGTAAAGCAATTATACTCCAATAAAGATGTAAAAAAAAAAGAAAGTAAATGTAAAGTTGTGAGAGAGAGAAAAAATAAAAATAAAGTGACAGGGAAAACAAAACAAAAAAAAAAAGAGAATGGCAGAGAATGACCTGGCACCCAGTCATGGCCAAGTCATTGAACTAACCCAGGACCTGCAGGCTGACTTCCAGGATTCTCAGGTTATGCAAGATAATTCAATGACTGTACTGTTTAAGGAATCACACTTGGGGATTTTGGTACTCACCATCAAAAGACTTACTGACCAACACTTTCCTCTACATTATCTTATTTGCTCATCAGTACACAGGTAGTTGTGACCATCGTATTAGGGAAGAGGAAGCTGGAGCTCAGGAAGCTGAAGAGGTTAGATGCCAGGACTAGTAAATAGTGGGACTGAAACCCCATTTATCATCTACCCCTCTCTGCCTGCTGGTCTAAATTCATTCAGCTTTCAGATCCCCGAACTTCAGGAGCACTGTTGCAAATCTTCAAAGCTAATGTGTAAAAGTCCAATTCAACAATTCCAAAATATATCTGTGAAAGGAATGCCCCAAAAGTCGGCTCATTCTAAACATGCTATTATTATAAAGCTCTCCTAAACTTCTGCAAAAAAAACAAGGAAAAAAAAAAAAGAGTGGAGAAATAAAGTGAGCATGCCAGGAAGTAACTGTAAACTTTTTTGGTTTGGGAGCCAGGAAATGTCAAGGAAACAAATGTAGCTATGATTTATACTCCATCTCCAGTTGTGCCATGGGATTCAAAAATTGCCATTTTTATTAAAGCATACACCTTAGAGCAGTCCTGATAAGTGACAAGCTGCCACAGAGGCCAAAAAAAGCCACATTTGATTCCTGATTTGGGTTTCATGGTAACTTAACCAATATACATAGTTGATGGTAGGGAAGGAAAGGGCTTGAATTTTACCCTGAGTCTCTGGGCTTTTCTTGTTTTCAAACTGATTGGTCTGGAGAATGGAAGACCAACAGCCAACAATAAATCCATTGTAAGCTGAAAATAGTTTCCTCTGAATACAACTAAATATTTCTTTAATCCTTGCATTAAAGTTTTTACTGTGGTATAGCAGCTATTTTATTTACTCTAAAATTTAAGCTTTGGTAGTACTGTAACTATAGGTATAACTAATGGGGGGGGTTGATTACCGAGGCAAGCTCTTTAAAGCACTTTAAAAGCATAATATCATATGCTTGTTTTGCATTTATATTTTTGGGTCATACTGAAGATACTATTGTTAATGACTCTTGCTCAAAAATCTTGCTTTTATTTTCTGAAAACCATTTCTTTATTTTGTACCATGGGAAGGGTCTTTAATAATCATGAGTTATCATGAATATTCCTTTTTTGTAGCTTCTATATCTACATTATCAGGCACATCAGCCAGTCCCAAAGAAGTTATTTCACAGTTCTGTTCCCAAGGGAACAAAGACAGTGGGTCCAATATTAACAGCGGCTTCTGTTGGCTTATTTTTTATTTTTTCTGACATTAAAGTTGTGTATGGTTGGCAAGGATTTCTATTCTCTGAAAACAAGCTTGTTGGTAAAAGGACAAGCTGCAGGCATCCTCACATACACAGCTACTTCAGCACAGGCTGAAAGGATGCTTCACTGAGAACAAATTAGAACTGAAAAACATGTTCAAGTACAAAGGTTCTTTCTTTAAGAGATTTTCAGTTCATTATTTATTTGTCCTTCATATCGAATAGTTTTTCTAAATTATCTTCACATCTATTTAAACCCAATTACCAACTCCCACTATGCACCTCCCATGAGTCCCCTCATCTCAGCCAGGGACTCTCAGGGTCACTGGCCAGGCCATGTACATTTCCCATCCAGTGACATTTGTGAGAAGAATGGCTAGGAGCAGGAACAGACTGGTGCCCTGGGAAAGAGATGCCTTTTCACAGGGACACTCAAACAGTCAGAAGCTGAACCCCAACTGCATTCATAGTGTGGCATCTCAGATGCTCCAAGTAGAGACTCCTCAACACCAAACTTGGTTAGCTAGTAGCACGAAGTGTTAAGATGTGTCCTATGCTAATGATGTAGCCTGCAGAATGGTATAGCGAATTTCAAGTGGCAATCCCAGGATTTGAAATTTTCCCTTCCCCTTACTAATGAAGAGGAAAGAAGTGGGGGAGGTGGCGCGGGGTGGGGGGGTGGTATGGAGAGAGAGAGAGAGAAACAGAGAGGGAGAGAGAGGGGGAATATTCTGCCCAATAACTCCTTGGAAGCAGGATGAAGCCTCCTATGATCTGCATAGTTCAGGACTCGAATCTCAGCAGTGGCTGCTTTCCCAGGACTCTCCTCCCTATTAGAATTGACACAATTTGCAAGTTTCTTCTAAAAGGTTTTACTGGGATTTCTGATTTACTCAATCAAAGCTTGCAGTTTATTTTTTATTAAGTAAAAGGGGCCCCCCATTCGAAAGAACAGCCACAGTTATAGCACTAACAGGTAGAAATTTTACTGGCCCTCCATAAATCAATTCAATACCCTTGTCTCTAAGGATTTGCCAAAAGGTAATGGGCTCAATTATGAAACCATCACCAGGAGTTGCCAGCAGAGATTTCTAAAGTCTGCAGGCACTTTCAAGAGGAACATAGGAAATCATTTCATGAAGCAGCAATTTTGCCCAAAACCAAGTTAGAAGAGATGTAACACTGGCTTAAATTAAAGTGACTAAGAAATAGGAATGGTGAACACAAAGGCATGGTACAGTTTTCTCCCATTCACCTTAAAGAATCCAAATTAACTAAAAAATGGATACACAGCTACATTAATAAAGATCACAGCTGGGCACAGTTCAGGGGAAATGGTAGTAACAGCCCTGCCCATCCTCTCCTCTACCTTGAAACACTGTGGTACTATTCATACTACAGTTGAGGATGCCCCTTTGGGGAGTATGCTTGTGATCTTGGGGTAGCTGCCTTTCCTAGGAAGAAGAGGATGGCTCACGCAAGGGAGGCCAGCACAACCAGGGGCGCTCTGGCCAGTCTACCACCACTGTTCTATGGGGAGGTGCCCTGCTGGAGGTTTTGATCAGCATGATGGGTGAGAGATTTGAAGTCCCAAATGTGGCTCCTGCTTTGAAGACATATAGCAGCAACCTTAACAGAAGTGTCAGAGAGTCTCATACGATGCTTCCAGCAAGGAAACTCAGCATCTGCTGTGTCCACAATGCCCAGGTGGCATCGCCTAGGTGGCGTCGACCGAATCCAGAATCTGTATTTTTTGGCCCGGACTGTTTTTTATTCCCCTCACCCTGCCAAGCTGATGTTGGCACCCCCTCAGGTCTGGGTTGCCGTGGGTTAGCGCTGAGCCCAAGCAGCCCCAGGCACAGCACAGCATCTCCAAGATGGAGCTGTTCTGAAACACTTTCCTGAGGGGCCGGAGGGTGGACAGCGCAGGCTGGATTGACCATGCCCCTCCAAGGGCCCCGGCCAGGGTCTGACTGAGGTTTCCTGCCACCCGGAAACCTCCGGTCTGCTGGGAACCCCACACCTCTGCAGGTATATCAGCGTTGGGAACAGTAGCTGCTACCAGTGACAGAAGTCACCACACACTTCCCGCAAAAGCTTCTTCATTATCCTGGCACAGGTAGGAAGGCAGGCGCTTAACGCAGGCGGGAAGCCACCGGTCCGAGCGCACACACCCGTGGAGACCCGCCCCCAGATCTGTTATTTCAAAGTTCTCAGTCTTTCCTCTTCCTCCCCCTGCTCGTCCCCGAAACAGCCCTTCTAGGTTGTTTTTCACGCAGGTCGACCCTGAGGCTGGAGCGGGAACAGCAGGACCCCTCGGCCGCCAGCACCCCAGCCTCCCTCAGCACCCCACCCCACCCCCGGCCCCGCGCAGGCTGCTCGGACGGACTCGGGCGCTCACGGCTGGCGAGCGACCTTTCCTCACCGCAACGGCTCCCGGCGCCCGGACACTCCCAGCCCGGCGCTCGGCGACTTACCTCGCGCAGCAGGCGCTCCAGTTGCGGCTCAGCCCAGGCGACCAGGGTGTCCGGCGACCCCGCGCGCCACAGCAGCTCCCGCTCTTCCTCGAGCGCCGCCACCCGGCCCTGAAGCGCGGCCGCCTGGACGCCCAGCAGCAGGCAGGCGGCCGCCGAGCCGGCGGAAAGCAGCAGGCACAGCGCGCTCACCGCCCAGGCCCCGGCTGCCGTCGCGGGACGCCCCGCGCCGCCGCCGCCGCCGCCGCCCGTCCGGCAGCCCTTCCGCGCGTCGCCGCCGGCGCCCTGGCCTGGACTCATGGTGTGCTCGTCGCGGGTGGACTCTCAGAGGGGACGGTGCACAGAGCCGGGGTCGCTGGCTGAGCGTGCTGGAGCGTGCTGGAGAGCCCGAGGCACGAGGTCGGCCCGGCGCGGGGCTTGGCCTCCGGGCAGCAGCGGACCGCGGCGCACGCCCCCTTCCCTGCAGCCAGCTCCTCCACAGCGGCCACTTTGGGCAGTTTCCTCTATGCAAATAGACCCTGCCAGAAAAGGAGCCGGGACCCACCCAGGGGAGGAGCGGCCAGGCCTGCCCCGTGCGGCGAGGGGGCGGGGGCGAGGGCGGAAACGGAGCGGGCTAGCCCCACAGCGCGTACCTGGCTGACCCCGCGCGCAGCACGCACCTCCGCCCTCACCTGGACGCCAGGCTGCACCCTGGACGCCGGGCTGCACCCACTCCCGCGCATGCACCTCTGCGACTCCTCAGCCCGAGTTCCAGCTGCGATCCCAAGAGGTCTGTGGTGCACCCAGAGACTCAGAGCGCCTTCTGCAGCCTACCCCTGGCTGCGGCATCATTCATTTGTTGGGAAAATTCCCCTCGACTTGTAAATTAACCTGACACTTTGAAGTGTCAGAAGTTTTGAAGTACGAAACTTCAAACCCTGTGGAAAACTTAGTGAATCCTTTCTAGATGGTGCCCTAGCGCCGCTTGGTGGTGGAAAGCGACCTCTTGTGCATTCATACGCAGTCAGGGTCGGGATTGAGCCTAGTGGAAGGATGCCTCTTAGAATATTTAATACTCTCACCATTTATTATGTGCCAGACAGGCGGTGATGGAAAAAAATTGTAAGACCTTGTTCCTGACCTAGAGAATTCTTTCATTTGAGAAAATTTAGGCTTTAACAAATGCAAAAGATAGGGAAAAAGAACTCCAACTTTTGATGAGCTGATGGCTTAATTCTGTACTGGAAACACAACTTGGCCAAAAGTAATCATCTAGTATGCACCATATTTAACCTATACTGCGATTCTGATGCAAATGTACACCACAGGGTTAAAGTAGGAAAGCCTGAATGAGAATCAAATGGCCGGAACAGTCTTTTTCAAGAAAGGGGGGCAAGGCTGGATGTCAAGCACATTCTCTGCTGGCTCAGATTCCTACCAGGCATATTGTATCCTAAAATGGGTCCCACATAACTCTCCCACTAACTCCAGTAATAATCAAATAAAAACAACAGACTTGCTTGGACCTTTGTAATTTGGGCAAATCCACAGCCGGTTTTGAAAAAAAGACCTGTTATATCTTCCCACCCTCTGGGTATCTTTGGATTTATTAGCATCTTTGGACAGCTCTTAACACTGTTGAGGACTTTCAGCTGACATATTCCTCCTTAATCCCTTAATTTGGAGGGGAAAATTACCTCCAAGATTGGAATAAAACAAATGGTTGGCATCTCACCTCTGCAACTTTGTAGCTGTGACCTTAGGTAACTTGGGGTCACAGTTAAGTGGTTATACAGAGATAGGTCTTGCTAAGATCTAGCATATGCCCAATAAGTAGTTTGAAAAGTACTTGCTCAGCAAACTGGATTGTCTTCTTTGAAAAGAGGCCAACACCATATTACAAGTTGGCACATCATTCTTGCTACAAACACATAGGCAAATTGCCCATCACCTGCATGTATTGTTCACCATATTCCAGAAGCTTCTGTGTATTAAACAAGCCAAGCTCATTGGTCTCTTTGGCCTTTGCCCTTGCCTACAGCCTCACTATCTGGAATATCCTGCTCTCAGATCTTTGAGCAAGCTCCTCCTTCAGGTCAAGGTCCCAGGTCCTTAAACCTCACTATCTCCAAAAGACCTACCCAGACTGTCCAATCTAAGGAGACTTCACTCGCAGTCCTCCGAAGGATTACTCAGGAAGATCATTTATCACTGTTTGAAGTTACCTTTTTATTAACAAGACAAAGTTACCCATTTGTCTTGTTCACCCCTGTTTTCTCAAAGAGCGGTACAGGATCTGGCAAATATTTGTCAAGTGAATTAAGGAAAGGCGAAAATACGTTTACTGCCTACAGCTTAATTTAAAAGACAAGGCAGAAAATACTCTATTTTGTAAGTTGAGGTCCTGGAAGGAACAGATGGCATCCTCAGACTGAAGACAGTCTGACTGTAGAGACTGTCTACATGGTGGGGCAGATTAAGGGAAGCCAACAGGGGATGTTGAAGAAGCACTCTGGAGTATAAACAGTGGGAGGCCATTACCATCTCTAGCTACAGGGGGGAGAAGAAGGAACTGTGTGGGAACCCTGTGAATGCTCGGAGCTAGAAAAAGTTCAGCTCAACAGGAGCTGTGGCCTTTGGTCAAGGGATACCACTTCTGCAAAACCATGGCTTGGAAGGTAAGGAGCTGGGGGATAATCTCTCTCTCCTCTTACTCTCTGATCTGCTGGTCCTCCCACTGACCAAACCTACAGGGCAAGGGAGCCCAGATGATGCAATGCAAAGAGGTCAGCCTCCTAAGGGCAGAGAGCTGAGTCAGAGTGGTGGAGAGCAGATCTGGGGGGTGGGCAGGAATCCACTGCATTCCCTAACATGCATATAGATTACCAAGGTCAATCTAGCTACTGCTGCCTCTGAAATGGCTAACCTGTCAGCGATAGGCACTAGTCCTCAGGCTACTTGGTGGCAAATCAACTACTTTGGACTCTCTTCATCCCAGAAGGGGCAGCAATTTGTCACTCACAGGGGTGGATAGCTATACTAGGTATGGGCTTGTCTTCCCTGTTTGCAGAGCCTCAGCCAGCACCACTGTCCATACAGATTCCCCATTCCACAGGTATGGAGTCCTATATAACAGAGCATCTGACCAGGGAACCCACTTTACAGCAGAGTAAGAGGGGGAGTGAGCCCATGACCATGGAATCCACTGGTTGTATTACATCCTGCACCAGCCAGAAGCAGCCAGCCTCACAGAACACTGGAACTGCCTTTTGAAGGCACAGGTGAAGCACCAACTCAGAGTATTCAGAAACAATATGGTAAAAGACTGCAGTGCCATCTTTCAGGATGTGGAATACACATTAAGAGGGACCTCGGGCTTCCCTGGTGGCGCAGTGGTTGAGAGTCCGCCTGCCGATGCAGGGGACACGGGTTCGTGCCCCGTTCCGGGAAGATCCCACATGCCGCGGAGCGGCTGGGCCCGTGAGCCATGGCCGCTGAGCCTGAGCGTCCGGAGCCTGTGCTCCGCAACGGGAGAAGCCGCGACGGCGAAGGCCCACGTACTGCAAAAAAATAAAAAATAATAAAATTCAAAGCTCATGATAAAAAAAAGCACTGTTTTTTTTTTAAGTTAAAAAAACCTTTTCATTTATATTTGTAATGGGAAACATTTTAAGTCACTGGGAGGAGGGGGTGCATGGGAACTCCTCCAAATCTACAATTAATCTTTAATCTCATTACATGTAACTGCTGTTGATAGTATCTAAAGAACTAGACCTATGAGGTGTCTGCTCCTTTGGGATATTTAGGATGGTTTCAAGTCTTTACAATTAAATCTATGCTAAAGTCTTTTAATTATATATAACTTCTCCCCAGAATTGCAACATTTAAAAACAAACTAAAACCAGGAAAGGAGTGAATGTAAGAAAATATATCTGAATAGTTGACCATTTCTTGATTGGTTAAAAAAAGAAAAACTCTTTGAAAATTCTATTCCCCCTTCCAGTTTCAGTGAAATGTAACAGTAAAAACTGCTATGATAGGGAGTCAAAAGTAGAATTCTTGGGCTTCCCTGGTGGCGCAGTGGTTGAGAGTCCGCCTACCGATGCAGGGGACGCGGATTCGTGCCCCGGTCCTGGAAGATCCCACATGCCGCGAAGCGGCTAGGCCCGTGAGCCATGGCTGCTGAGCCTGCGCGTCCAGAGCCTGTAAAAAAGTAGAATTCTTGATAGTTTTGTAATTCCTGGTGCCCTAAAGAGGAACAACCAACATTACTGGGAAAATTTAAAAAAACATGAAGTCACCTGGGTTAAAGCATTTATAGAAAGTAAAGTAACTGCTATTTACTAGGGGTTAAAGCATTTATAGAAAACAAAGTACATAACTGCTATTGACTAGTGGGACTACTAAAAGCCAGGTAATCTGCTAGGTTAAAAAATTTTTTTTTAATTTTTGGCTGTGTTGGGTCTTTCTTGCTGCGAGCGGGCTTTCTCTAGTTGTGGTGCGCAGGCTTCTCACTGTTGTGGCTTCTCTTGTTGCAGAGCACGGGCTCTAGGTGCATGGGCTTCAGTAGTTGCAGTGCGTGGGCTCAGTAGTTGTGGCGCACGGGCTTAGCTGCTCCGCGGCATGTGGGATTTTCCCGGACCAGGGATTGAACCTGTGTCCCCTGCATTGGCTATTGGATAACAGATATTATCCCTAAGTAATTCCAAGTAAGGAATTGTAGTTACTTTAAAGTAACTTACTCCTCCAAACACAGAGAAGACCTGGGACTAAAGTTGAAACCATGCTGGTAAGATGTCTGAGCTCTTTTAATTCATTGAACTGCTATCCCAAAGAATTAACAGACAGGTAAGAAATGAACGAAAAGGGTCGGGATGCTTCTTTATATTTCAATTTCAATCTACAGGCTTGACTAGATCCAAATTCAATTTTTTTGTTTTAAAGGCAGTGATACCCCACAGGTGCTGTGTATTTCCTATTGCATCACCTCAGACGCATATCAACACATCCATCTGGTTGCCAACCTGAGATTCAGCCTGATCCCTTCATTATAAAGTTCTCCATCAGTTTTCCCTTCATGGTTTTAGCATCCACTGATGATTGGTGCCCAAATATATTATTTCATAAAGAGTAGCAACACAGTGTATTTCTAACATCCCTTCTGTATTTATCAGAAGGAATACTATTAAAAAACTTCACTAACTATCAGTTTACAGGATAAGTGGGGACTATAGGAAAGGACACCACTCCAATGAAATATTGAGTATGGGAAATTCTCTAAAGACAAATGACCAAGTTTCAATTAGCAAAGAAATAAAAAGGGGAGAAAAAAAGGCACATAGTGATTAAGAGATCTGAGACAAATTAGCTATGTGTGGACCCTGACTCGGTACTGATTCAAACTAACTTAAAATAACTCTTTAGACAATCATGAAACTTTATAGACTCTACCAGATAAGGAATTATTTTGTTAGGTGTGATACTGGCACTAAAAACTCATGTTAAAAGATATACAGTACAGAAGTATGGATGAAATGGTATCTGACATTTGTACTTAAATGCAACAGGAAAATAAGTTGGGGAACTGATGAAACAAAATTTGCAAAATGTTTTTAATTTTTTAAGCTGGGCTATATATAGCAGTTCATTATTCAACTTTTGCATTTTAGTTTTAAAAATCACTAACATAAAACTGGCCGCAAAGGCTGGACTGGCCAAGGAGTTGTAAAGCCAACCTGACTTACAACTTTACCTTCCCTCTATAAAAATATGGAAAAAATAAAACCAATTAACCAACTAAACAAAACTTTAGATTAAGGATTTAGCTGGATATAGCAACCTCTCAAAAATCGTGATCAAATGATCAACTCTTTTAAGAATTAAAATTATTTCTACCTATTTATTTGCAAACGTGCAATCTACTAAGCCAACAATTACTGATGCTATTAATACTGTTATTGACTCATGAATTCTTCTATTTGAAAAGGTCGCCTTTTTTTGTTGTTGGCTGCTTGGCATGTGGGATCTTAGTTCCCTAACCAGGGATTGAACCAGTGCCCCCTGCAGTGGAAGCAGAGTCCTAACCACGGGACCACCAGGGAATTCCCTGAAAATGCAGCTTGTTAAACAAAGTACTAGATGTTCAAATTTACAAAATTTTAAAAACTTATTTATTTTTGGCTGTGTTGGGTCTTCATTGCTGCGTGCGGGCTTTCTCTAGTTGCGATGAGTGGGGACTACTCTTCGTTGTGGTGTGCAGGCTTCTCATTGCGGTGGCTTCTCTTATGGAGCACGGGCTCTAGGCACGCGGTCTTCAGTACTTGCAGCACATGGGCATGCGGTCTTCAGTACTTGCAGCACATGGGCTCAGTAGTTGTGGCTCTTGGGCTCTAGAGCTCAGGCTCAGCAGTTGTGGCACACCAACTTGGTTGCTTCACGCCATGTGGGATCTTCCCGGACCGGGGCTCGAACCCGCGTCATCTGCATTAGCAGGTGGATTCTTAACCACTGCACCACCCTGGAAGTCCCTGGATGTTTAAATTTAAAATACCTTACTTGCACCAAATTTTGTGGGAATCAGAAATTTCAAACTGGAAATGAGTTTAAAAGCCAGGCCACACTAACTGACAAAGTGTTTCTTCATTCCAGGATGTCAAGATGTTTAAATATAGGTTATCTGCCTATCTACTTAAAACAGAGTATATTTTCAAATTATCATACCATTTTAACCATTTTGATGGTTGAAGCTATGTATCAACTACTAAAGAAAAACGTGAGAAAAATTGAATCCAAGTAATTAAACTATTAGCCATTACATTCATTTCATCCTATTTCACAGAACCATGAACAAGAATCAAACTTAAGTTTTTAACTCAGTAAGTTGTATTATCACAAGAATGCACAATGCTAGAATCCAGGATACCTGAGTTTAAGTCACAATTCAGCCACAATTATTAGGAGTCGTGGCTGAGTCACTTCTAATTTCTCTAGCATCTAGCCCTTCAAGATTATTCAGAGGAATAGTTTTCAGTTGTACGAACTACAAAACTTCACTGGGTATTTTTCTACTGTCAACTGGATAAGTCAATTTTATTCATCTACTCCAAAAATTCTGATGAATGCATGGATGAGAACACCTGAGCTATAAGCAGTAGCAGAAAACACTGGAAATAACCTATTTAGCTGCACTTTTAAAACTAGGTTTGACGTCAGTGGAATTTCTAGAAATAGTAATCTATGAGACATCAAATCATGAGGGAAAATACCCAGTTACAAACGATCCATATTTATACACCGGCCATTCTAAACCTTTCCTGTTAGTGCTGAAGCTCCCAACACTGTCAAATAAAAACCTGGAGCTTTCAGAAATTGAGTTCAGAAGTACAAGGAAAAAGGCAATTAAGAGTAGGAACCTGAGAGTTCACAGAAGATGGGAAGGAAGGTTAGCAGTAGACACTCATATGATACCAGAGATACCATCCTCACCACTAAACTTTTCTTCTATCCTACCTAATTCACTGAAGTTTCACCTTAATTCCTAAACTTCCATGAATTAGGCCTAGGAACTAGCAAATACCCTTAGTGAAGAATGTAAATACTTTTCAGTAGGGAAAGGGGTTAGCAATCATTAACTTCTTAGTAAGAAATAGTGTGGATATTTTTCTTTCCTCCTATATCCTGAGATCAGCTACTCCAAAGGAATGAGTTTCTGATGGGGGAGAAAGTAAACATTAATTTGGGAACTTGGAGCACTTGTAGGGAAAGGTCAGGAGGCTTAGGTAAGTAGAGTGGCACCAGCAGTATGGAAATGGAGAGGAAAATAAAGGATGGCTGACTTCTTAATCTCTATAACGACATTGCTGTGTTAAGGAAAAACCTTTTCTTTACATCAAATGCTCCTTTAAAAAAACCTTATAACATATAACATAGTTGAACTATATGTAGACTGCATCAGAGCCCTAAGCATAACTTATGCAGTGATTCTACGGCGACATTTCAGCTTTCTTAAATTCCTAGTCAACTTCAGGAACATAGCTTTACTATATGTGCAAATGCTACCAGCGGATCATGTAGAGAAACCCACCTTGGTATCACTATTTGTCATACCAAAAAATTACATGCATTTTATGTTCAGAATACAGATAAAACTCAAATCTTTGGTAATACACTTCAGAAATGGGAATACTTTTAACAAAAAACCTTTACCTGGATAATCAATCATGAATTCTACAACAAAAAATATTTTCACCTGGCAGACTGATCAATAGTTTTTGTTTTGTTTTTTTTTTTACTAAATTAATATTTACCATGTAGTTTTTAATGTGAAAACAGGTAAACAGAAAAAAATACCTACAAACAAAAAGTTCATTATGTTAACCAATGAGGGTCTGGAAATTTCTGCAGTTTTCTTCCCAAGTATTCTCCAATCAAATCATCTTTTTTTTTTTTTTCCAGTAAAGAGTAACATAAATACAAATTGTTTAATAATAACCTTAAAGTCTCATAGGCTGAGGTTTAAGTATTTATACTTCATATGGTAAGGAAACAGATTATCGGACAATTTCTAGACTCCTGAAGATTTGGCATTAAAAACAAAAACCTCAGTCATCAGAATTCCTATTTCTACGTTTGTGACTAACTACATAAATAGCCATTGGAAAACAGGACTTTCCAAGCTAACTTTCCAGTTAGACTTTAATCTTAAACGAAGTGTGTATGTGGTTTTATTAACCTATTACGATGCACAAGTTGGATGTCTTTCCATGAATGCTACTTACCACCACTGACATCACCCAATGAAAAAGAACAATACTTACAATTTAATGAAATTCCAACAGCAAACAGTTCCTACGGGTTTTGGTTTCTAATACCTGCCTACCTAGAGTTAATAATACTTATTACCTGTTCAACAATTACAGAAAAAACTTTTAAAGTTAAGTTTGAGGTAAATAAAGAATATTCTTTTAAGAATGAAGTAGTCAAGATTTCCTTTTACTCAAAAAAAAAAAACAAAAAACAAAACACAAAAATCACTTCCAAGAGTCAACCTCCATGTACAAAAAAGCAAGATCAATCACATTTATCACTGGACACAAAGGATATTCCAAAGGTCTTTAAAAATGGTAATTAATCTCAAAAAAGGAAAATTAATTTTAGCTTTTATATTTCATTATCAAGACCATATTTGCTTAACAAGATAATTATGCGATTGATACAAAACATACAGCATTTACACTTAACTGTACAAAATAATTTAAGGTTTACAAAAATATTAGAATGTTTAGAGTTGACTGACACAGTCTTAAATAATCTCTTCTAGAGAAGTATAGTAAGACCACTGATTTCCATTTCATTTCTTTTTTAATAAGTCAAAGAAAGGATGCTGCAATGCTTCATCCAAGGTAATTCTTTTCACTGGATCATATTCTAACATTCTTCGAATCAGGTCAAACAGTTTCTCATGTTCCTCATCATGACAAAGCATAAATTCCTGAGGGGAAAAATGACTTTGTTTAAGAAAGACATTAAAAAATAGTTAAAACAGTTTTTTTTTTGTTTTTTGTTGTTTTACCTTTAGTGGTTTGCAGCGTCTCCTAACATATCTACCAGCAGAACTATGTTCCTCCCAATCTAGCTGATTATGATGAAAATACTTGTGTTTCCTACAGGAAAGAGACGTCTGGATTAAAAAAGAAACAACCCCCCCAAAACCCCACATGCTTGCCCTGCCCCCACCAGGGGATTGGGGGAAAAGATGAAACCATAGACATCTCTCTCTATATATATATAAACATACAATTTCTAAAAATCTCAGCAATAATTATATCGGCTACCTTATATGATATTTTTCCTAATCTTGTACCCTATGAAGTTTTAGTATCCCACCTAAGTTGTTCCCAAATACCGTAAGTGAAACAATGCCAGCTTCAAAAACAGAGGTTCCTAGATCCATTCCTGTAAATTCTATTTCACTAGATCTGGTATGGGGCTGGAAATCTTTAACAATTCCCTGGATGACTTCTGTGGTGAAGCTATGTTTTGAAACCACATATAGTATTCTTGTCCAAAGACATACATGTGGTTTGCAACAGTCTGGAATTCAAACTTAGATATGACTCCAAAATCAAGCTTTTTACTACTCTATGTATTATTTTTAAATCAACCTAGGAAAACACTTATGCAAAGGTTAACTTGAGTATAAAAACACCACTTTAATTACTGGATCACAAAGTAAATATTGCATTACTTTTCAAAAACTACTTCATGAAAAAAAATTCAAAATCTACAGTCTTTGGAATAAGCAATAACAACAAAGATGGGTTTTCTATAGTTTCAATATAGGCCACTGCATGTACCCAATATAGGGCTTTAATCTTAAAAAGCATACCGTGTTTTCTGAATCATGCGTGTTGGTATGGGTCCTAACATACGTTCCATCATTGCCAGGTGCTCTTTACTATCATGAGTCTAAAAAAATAGGAAAAAGAAACTTAGCACTTTCCATTTCCCTACATGCACATAAAAGGAAAACACAAGAAAACAGTGTTTCCAGGACTTCCCTGGTAGTCCAGTGGTAGAGAATCCACTTTCCAACTAAGCCTGCCCACCACAACGAGAGAGCCCGCGAGCCGCAACTACAGAGCTCACACACTCTGGAACCTGCACACCACAACTGGAGAGAGAAAATCCGCGCACCGCAACGAGAGAGAAGCCCACGTGCTGGAATGAAGACCCAATGCAACAAAAATAAATAAATAAATAAATAAATGTTAAGAAAAAAAAGAAAATAGTGTTTCCATAAAAGGACTAGATTAGACAGCTATACAATTTATATTACACTCCACTTCAAAGATGGAATAAAACTGAATCAGCTATACTGATTGTCCGATTTCTGAAATGGATTGGTAAGGTCTGTATAGCTGATTGAGGAACAACTTTTTAAGTATATTTTACTGAAGTACAGTTGATTAACAATGTTGGAATAATTTGTTTAATGTGAAACAGAACAGTTTTTCCTTATTTGTATTACTTGCACTGTTTAACTGAGGGATGACTGGGGAAGATTACCAAAAACCTGGCTACTCATTTTATCGGTTGCTTAACTAACCTCCATTACCCAATGGATAGCAACTTTGTAACACTAATCCTAGACAATAAAAATACAGTCCCAATAATTCTTACAACAACCTTGAGCTAGGAATGTGGGAACATAACTTTCAAAGAGGTTAAGATACTAGCTCAAGCTCACATAGCTCATCAATGAGGAAACCTGAGCTGTGAACCCAAGTCAAAACTCATATTCTTAAATTACACAGTAGCAGAGCTTTGGCTAAAGTAGAATAAATTGTTAAACTAAATGGTACACTCCTAAGCAGAGGCTGGCAAACTTCTTATGTAAAGGACCAGACAGTAAATATTTTAGGCTTGGATGGTCACAAATGGTCTCTACCACATATTCTTCTTCGTTTTTTAAAGCAGGCATCAGACAGGATATAGTCTGCCAACCCTTGTTCTGAAGAGCAGAGTCTATGTGCAATGCTTTTTAAATCCATTAGCTACTGTGCCTAGCACACTGCTTTCAAAATGTTCTTAATTTGTGACAGGAATAAATAATACAAGCTCCATTATCTTCAAAAAGTTCCTTAGTTGAAGACTATTTTGGAGGGTGTAATTAAAATATAAACCACATCTCAAACCAAAGTTAATAATCGACGCTTAAGATCTCAGAATGATTTACAATCATAAAACCATCTGACGGATTTTATACGTGTCAGAATGAAGAAAGCATGCACTGTGCTCAACTTTTTCCTTGACCCTATAGCTTACTACCACAAAACCAGACACCACCCCCTAGAAATGACCGACAGCTATGTTCTAGATATCAAACTTGTCTACAATCTCAGAGTACTTTTAACAGATCTCTACAGAGTAGACAGAAGTTTGGTGAGGTGCCCCACAGCAGTGAACACATATTCTGCAACAGCCGCCTAAGTGACTTATAATTAATCACAGCTTCCTCCCTCCTCATCCTGCATTGCCATAACCTCAAATCAACCTTGATAGTATTAGCCAGGAACTCCCTAACCACCCTCACCCCATCCAACAACACACCTTGATCAAATCACAACCCTCTTCAATGGTTACACCACTTGAAGCTTTCAAGACTTCTAGTTTTCTGACATAAGCAAAATTATGAGGAAAAAAAGTAGAGACCTAAATAACATTTTCTCCTTTTTGTTCTGCCAAGTAAGCCAATAACTATTACCATTTCACAGAAAGAACATTTTAATACCAAAAAACCAGGAGAGATAATTTCTAAATGAAAGCCAGAATGGCAACCCTACAAAATCATTTTCATTTTAGACCAACCAGTCTACATTTGGAAACCACTGACTCCTAGGATAAAACAAATACCTTTCTATGGCAAACAAGTCCACTATGAATCAATACTTGCCTACTGACACCATTTTCCTATTTATCCAAGACACTCTGACGGCACTATTCATCCTTCCTCAACTAGAGTAGCTTCCTTTATGCCTGTTGCATTTATGAATACCATTTCTTCCTGATATGGCCATCACACACTCTAGTTTTCTGACAAACTCTTACTCTTCCTTATAGCATGGATTAAACTCCCTACTCCTCAGTGATGCCTTCTCTAAGGAAACTTAACCGTTCACCTTTTCTGGGTTCCCTTCTACATTGTTCCATTATAGCAAGTATCATATTGTACTGTACGTTTTCCCATGTCTATCCTGTGTATGACTTCCTTGAGGACAGAGATGCTGTCTTTTCATTTGTATACACATAGTGCTTAGAAATGTGTCTAGGGTGTCATAGATGCTTAATACAACTTACTGCTTCTGAATTCTTTTAATAAAAGTGCAACATAACCAGAGCTGAATTAAAACTGACCATAGTAACACTAATGTAAATTTATGAAGGAGCACCACAATAAAACGGATCATATGAAGTCAATATGAACCATGTGTTTAAAAGCTCCACATGCAGAATGAATTATGACCATTCACTGGGAGTATTTCATTCAACTATGGTTTTAGAGAAGGATGACTATTTTGCGCATGTAAGTTTTAATCTTAAGAATAATGACACTATGGCAACTTTCCAATATGGAAACCAAAACTTTAACATGCCTTTAACATTAAAGCTCATAATGAATCAGTAAATAACATTTACTAAATACATACCTGAAAGACTGTGAAACCAAGGTAATATTCAATAAGAATGCAACCTATGCTCCAAACATCACAAGGCTGAGACCAACCTAAAGCTATTTAAAAACAAAACCAAACATTGTATTATGCAACAATTTTTAATTGCCAATACACAATATCTTTTCCTATGTGGGTGCTCTCTTTATATAGCCTATTTAGGAGAATATGATAGTAAATTCAGGGTTTACATTTTTAGTTTTATATCAAACATTATTCACTATGCTTTCAGAGTCCTCCATATCCTTGTATCAAATTACAGTATTTTAACCTGGGGGAGGAAGCATTTTATGTAAAATAAGAAGGATTAGCATATATTCCATAGTCTCTGAATTGCTTGTGCAATGAGGAACACTGTTATACCCAGTTAACGGTTGTTCTATGAAATTTTACATTTTATTAGTGCAAACATAGCTCAATAATTATCCTCAGAATGTAATTACTAACCCCTCATCAATTACCATCAGCTTGATATCTGAGTTTATTTCTTCCATTAAAAAAATAGTAGTGTCACATAAATTATGTAAGAATTATAATGGATATTATAAGCAGTGTCACCCATAAGCAGAATTATATAGCTATTTAAAGTTCACATGGAGAGGTATCTATATATGTACTTTCAGGTTGTCTATATATGATCATATATACTTTCTCCTTCAGAATTCTCAAGAGTAACATTATTCAGAAAAGAAAAAAACACCTAGCCTTAAGTCTATATCTAATTAGAAAGGAAAAGAGTAAACCATACAGATGTTTTAACCTTTTAAAGATTAAGTTTTTAATAAAACAATAATGTACAAATAAATCCTACTTTAAAAGACATTTCAATTACTTTCAATAACATTACTGAATTTAAAGATAAAGGAAGAAACAATATATTCAAGGAACTTGACTATGATTTAGCCATTTTTGTTAACCCTCATGGTACTTATCACTTGAACAAAAGGATAATGGAGCATGGTTTCTACTTACAGTAACACATACAAAATCTGCAAATGATAGAGCTTGGATCTAAGATAAAAGTTTTCTTTTCCAGCCACTCCTGTCTCCCAGTCCAGCTTTCTCCCAAGTGACTGTAAATTACCTCATTCTCTTATGGGTCAGCTCTCATACTCTTTGGAATTTCACATCATTCACTTTTACCAACTTCTGTTTACTACCAACACCCAAGACATGAGACCAACTGCCCTCCTCAATGGCAGCAACTGACAACATCTTCCTCCTTCAACCTAATTTTGCCTTAATCCTCAGGAGTAACACTTCACAAACACACAAAGAACCCTTCTAATCTTCCCATCTGTTCATTTCTTTTCCTAAAGACCAATAACCCCAATTTCAGATTTATATCAACTATCCCCAGCCTGGCCACACATGGGACTGTATTATTACTAAGAATCACTGTATCTTACACAATCTAGGAGGAGGCCATTAACTAACTGTAAGATACACCACTGTTTTACAAACCTATAACAAAGAAAAAATGCCAATTGTTTTGTTATGTTCCCTCACATGTTAAAATGTAGAGAAAAATCTTCTTCTTAAAATTGATAAAACACAGCAAGTTATCTCTTTTTAAGCTCTGAAAATACCTCTCTGTCCACAATCTCTTCCCACACTCTTTTCTTTTACCTTCACTGCAGCCTTCAGTCCTCAACCATGAATACACTTTCTAAACTACTGCAACACAGCAGCTTCTTTCAGACCATACTAAGCAGAAATCCTAGTAACATCAATCTCAAAGATGAGCTCCAAACCTGTGCTATCCTATTTGGTAGCCACTAGCCACATGTGGCTATTTAAATCTAAAATTTAAATTAATTTAAAATTCAGTTCCTCAGTCACACTGGCTATACTGAAAGTACACAGTAGTCTACGTGTGGCTACTAATGGCTACCATGTTGGATAGTGCAGATATAGAACATTTCTATCATCATGGAAAGTTCTACTAGCCAGCACTACATAATATTCTTAATTTCCTGTCCCTTTTACTAATTCTCTACTCTAGGTAAACATCATTAGTTTGCTTTCACACTCATATTCTGAACTACCAAGTCCTCTTACACAAAAGGTAAAAAGTGGAAAAGACTGATTCCACAAAGATGTTTTACTATCCAACCTCGGTTGAAACTTACTTTTGGTGAAGTAATATGCTTATACCATTTAACTATCTCCCAATATCACCTGATCTGAATTTTTCCCACTGTCTCCAAGCCCCCAAAGCCATCTCTGACTTCCCTGCTCTATCAACATGACTTGGTCTCGAACTTTTAAATTTTGAGGCATAAGACACGCTCTCCCTCACTGAGTTCCCTTTTATTAATATTTAAAAACCCTGCACCTTAACTAATTTTCCTTTCTATGCTTTCTCATGTCAAAGATGATCAAAGAAGCTCTCCTCTTAGACTAGCCCCTCTTTCTTCTCCTCTTAACCTCCATCCACCCTACATCTAGACATCTGCCAACCCAATCTTTAGCATTTTCACCAGCACCATGATTTGTGATGAGACGAAAAGAGGTGCCCACATTGCTTCAAAATCATACTGCTGTCATGTACTTAGCCAATACAGCTTGTTCTCTTATGATCTTGTAAGACTGACTTGTTCAAAAATAACCACAACCTGGAATATCTTTATAGATGATATCACATTTTTCCCACTCAGGAAAAATATTTATAGCAATGTCCAGACAGCTTTTATGAAAACAGAAAACATTTTCTGTACACTGCTAAGAAAATTACAGCTATCCCCCAACTACCTGCCCCCCAATAAAAGCTGTAGAGAACAAAAAATCTCTTTTTCAATTAAAATATCAGGAAGTCTGGTATCTACTAACCCAAAATGACCTCTGGAGCTCTGTAATGCCGTGTAGATACCAAAGTACTATGATGTTCATCATCGTATGTTGCACTTCCTAAGTCAACAACTTTGATATCTGTGTTTTTCAGTGTGCGTTCATCACGTTTCTAGAGATACAGTTAAGTAAACACAAAGATCAATAAAGATATGAAATATTTTATAGCACTATCCAAAAGGCTTGCACATGAATTATCTTTTTGATTTTCAAAATAACCCCATGAGAAAGGCAAAGGATTACCCTTTTTGGGTTAAACATCAGGATATAATAAGCCTCAAAGGTAAAATTCCTCATCCAAGGATCACCAAGCTAAATTAATTTTAAAGACAACTACCAAAATTAAAACAAGTGTAACTTACCATTTTTGAATTATACTTGACTACATAGTCAGACTTCACAAATAAAATATTTTCAGGCTTCAGATCTGTATGGGTTAATTTATTATGATGCAAAACTATAAAAGAACAAAAAGACATTATTAGTTTCACTTACAAATTTAATCTGTACCGGGGGACAGGAGAATTAGTAGTTGAGGTAGGGATCAAAAGTGGTTTCATCTTTACTTGCAATGTGTATTTTTAGTGACAATGTTTTGATATGTTGCTTGTACAATAAAACCTTTAATTTACTGGTATTTAAAAATTTAACAAGTATACTTACAATTTATTGACTGACAGATCTGATATGCCATTTGCCTGATATGGTCAATTTGAAATGGCAGAAAGCTGTTTTCTTTAATGAAATCATAGGTACTAAGTCCCAGGAGTTCAAACACAATACAAACATGACCATGATGATCAAACCATTCTAGCATCTGGACACATCGGCTAAAACAGATCAGAATAAAAATAATTCAGTTCACAGAATTCTGATTATTTCATGTAACATAATGGATCACAGTTCCAAGTTTATTACTTACAAGACACTATTGGGATCAGTACTATTTAAATGTTCTAATACTTGGATTTCTGAACGAGCTGCTTCACGATATCGTCCCACATTTTTTATGATTTTCACCGCTACATGCATGCCACTCCTTAAAAACAAAATGAAAATGGTAAATGTACAGAAGGGCACTGAAGACATGTATCCTCTAAAGCAGCTATCCCCAACCTTTTTGGCACCAGGGACCGGTTTCATGGAAGACAGTTTTTCCATGGTGGGGGGAGGGTGTGATGGTTCAGGTGGTAATGCAAGCTATGGGGAGCAGCAGATGAAATTTCACTTGTTCGCCCACTGCTCACCTCCTGCTGTGAGGCCCAGTTCCTACCAGTCCACAGCCCAGGGGTTGGGGACCCCTGCTCTAAAGCATAATCTTATTAAGTACCAATCATTCTATGCTATTTTCCTAAAATAATCTTTCAGGGTATATTATAGCAGATCTATAAACATTTTTTCGAAACATTTTGACAAAATATACATTATACGGAGTGATGATTTCTCTTAATACTTATCAACGTTAATGTTTGTTTCCAAAAGTTTAAATTTACCTAGATTTTATAAGTAGTTTTTTTTAAAAAAAAAAAGCATAAAAATATAAACCTTGAATAGAACATACTACTGCTGAAAGCATTCACTCATTCACCACGCTAGACCGACTGTGCCAGATGTTGCATTGGAATCAGTGTTAAAAAGGGCTTGTCCCATGTACCTCACAGTCTAATGGAAAAGACAGACACTTGAACAACTTATCATAAGGTTAGAAGTGCCTGGTATAAGGAGTAGAGAGAAGAAAGAGCCTAACCATCAGGGTTAGGGGAGCTTAGACTTCTTCAGAGAAGGAAGACAACTATCAGTTTGTTAGATAATTCCGGCAAAGGAGACACCAATAAGTCATGAAGCCAAAAAAATGTTTAGTGCATTCACGGATGCGAATAGGTATAAATAGCAACAATGTAGGGCAGCGTGTTTTAGACCGGGACATCTGTAATACTTCCTAAAAAGTACAGAGG
The DNA here is from genome assembly GCF_005190385.1 of Monodon monoceros. Classification (NCBI taxonomy): domain Eukaryota; kingdom Metazoa; phylum Chordata; class Mammalia; order Artiodactyla; family Monodontidae; genus Monodon; species Monodon monoceros. The sequence continues at coordinate 14,494 of NW_021696894.1, read as the reverse complement.
GAATTCCCTGGTGGTCCAGTGGTTAAGACATGAGCTTTCACTGCCGTAGGCCCAGGTTCAATCCCTGGTCGGGGAGCCGAGCAAGCCACGTGGTGCGGCCAAAAAAAAAAGCCATAAATGATTTTGAGGAAAGGGATTTCCAAATCTTCAGCTTCCTTCTGTCCTCTTTTCTAAACCTGATCTTCTTGAATACAAGCCAGCAGTCAACCCTGCATTTTTCACTATGGCCTTCCCACATTACAAAAGAGAACCCCATGCACACGAAATTAATATGGCAAGGTTTGTGCCCTAGGCTGTTTATAAAAAAAAAAAAATCTTTGAGGCAAACAAATTTTTCTAGTGGTTGGATAGCAAACCTGTTCCAAACTCATTTCTTTTGACAAGGCCCCAGTGAAGTTGTGGGCTGATATATAATCATCAAAATAAATTTTTAATGATTTATCTCCCTATGATGTATAGCATATATCTCAAGACTTACAAGAATTACTATAAAACTGCTGTGACAAAACTTCTTCTAGTCTCATCTATTTAATCGTATGGCCAAGTTTTCTAACTGCTAATAAGCTATAAAAATGAACAGTGCTAATAGCTATAAAAATGAAAAATGGATAATGGTGTTAGCTAATGCTACTATAGCAATCATATTGCAGTATATAAATGTTTCAAACCAACGTATACACCTTAAACTTACAAGCTTTCATATTACTTGTCAATTAAAAAAAAACGAAAAATGGAAACTTAATGCTAAAACAGTAAGATTTATCTATGGACACATGAACTCATTTTTTAAAGGCCCCAACCATCTCAATAAGAGATATATTTTCAATTACATTGTATGTTTTAGGTCTAATAAGTATCAAAATTTGTAACAGATTTGTACTTGATCAATTGAATACTATTCATTGGAATATCTCAAATACTCAAGTCTTAGAACCTCAAGAAATTTTTAAAAGACCTTAATGGGACAACTAGTGAAATGTGAATCAGGTCTGTAGATGAGCTGGCAAAACTTGAAAATACATAAAACATGTAAATACAGAGAATGATTAAATACTGTAAAATGTTAACATTTGTGGAATCTGGGTGAAGAATATATGGGAATGCTTAGCAACTTTCCTAAGTCAAAGTATTTCAAAATATCTTAAAATTTTACTTTATGTTCACATTTTTGTCATAGAGAGGAAAGGGTGATAATAAAAGACATTTAGGATAATATTCTCTATGAAAAATGAAGTAAGTTCAAGGATAAAGCATTTCTAAGTATTCAAGAAAACTTTGTTCATGGATGACAGGAGGTATCAAGCTGTTGTATTTAGATTCCTCCAAACATATTTAAAAAGAGAGATATGTTTTTTTAAAAAAATCAGCATTTACAATAAGCTGGAAATTACATCCTCAACTATTTTATGAAGAAAAGTTTAGATGTCAATTTAGAAATGTGCGGTTTCCACTAAACTGTTTTAAGACATTCACTTACATAAAAACTTGCAACCACAGAATAGAGATCCTAGAGGAAAACATTTCCTTTGGAAATAAAAGTTTTTGAACCAAGAAGATTAGACATGCTAATTTATTGTCTCTGCAATTCAAAAGTAGGGTAAAGCACTCCAAATCTCTTATAGAAAGCTAAGGACCTAAGTTCTGGGAAACTCTTCACTTGAACATTCACATTAATTTCAATGAACTCCATCTGATAAAAATTTTTAGCATTCTTGATCAAAATCCATACTTACGGTAAATAAATCATACACAGTTCAAGAACTTTTGAATACTTATACCTCCCAGGAAAACACATAGCTACCACTTAAATTCCATTTCATTTAAATTATGGATCCTTCTCCACCAAAAATATCAGAATGTTCAAAAAAGAAAAACAACAAACTTACATGCCATGATCAATACACTCTACAACTTTGCCAAAGGCCCCTTCTCCCAAAGTGTCCACGATTTCATCTAAAGTGAGGGGGGAGAAAGAAGTGTAAGTACCTGCGTACAAATTATCAGTTATTCAAATAATGAATGCTTAAGTGTGGAATATTTTCAAATGATCTCTATTAAAGCATAATTAAGGTTCCAGCAGTCAAATTATTTTATTTTCAGCTGCTACAAAAATAATTTAGATAGAGCTATCATTCTTGCTCTAATCTCAAATTCCACTGATTATTTTGGAACTTTAGAGTAGAAATATTTAAACTCTATAGAAAAGAAGAAATACAAAAGAACAACAAACAAACCCACGAAAAACAAAACAAAAAAGCAATGCAGAGTTCTTTAGCCCCCCCGCTGACAAACTATTCTTAAAAAGATTATTCTGTCTGAAAAGTTTAAAAAGTGTTGAAAAATATTCTATACATCTTGCTCTTAGAACGTCTCCACTTTGACAGATCAGGTGACCCTCCTCATCATCCTCTATACTCCTGGATCTTTTCCTTCGGTGGCTCTTCTGGAACGGCAAGTGGGCAGCACCAAGATCATCCAGCCAATCAATATATCAGAGTGAATTCAGGGCAGAATACGCAATTCATTCAGCGGGGAGATATTCAGGCATTCAGATAAGCACCAGGCCACGAACAGTTGGCAGGAGCAATTTCAAATTCAGTCCCCAGAAATTCACAAGGCACAGTTTATGTTACAGAAGAAAAACATGGCAAGGAACAGATTTTCAGATAAGATACTTAAAGTGGCAATAGAAAAAAACAACACAATTGTCTCTTTAAAATACTGACTTAATTGAAGTCTGAAATTTAAAGAATGCAATGTCATGATCTATTAATCTCTTGTTATAAAATAGCCTATGCTGTGAGTTGAGATGTCTAGTTTGTCAGGAAAATGTTTTAAAATGTCAAGATTAGTTCAAATTGATATTTAGCAATATTTTTAAACATACTTAATTAAAATAAAAGGGGAAAATAAAGGCTAATGTCAATGTTCGATCTAATCAATGATAGTTCTACTGAAGAAAACTTGGGGAGGAAAATAATTCATAGTTTACTGCAAACAAGTGAAGATTCATGAGTGTAAAAAAAAAGGGCAGGCTTTCTGGACAATAATTTCCCCTTCAGCACCCACTTTCAGAACTCCAATGGAACTAACTGGAGCCTGTGCTATACACAGGGTAAGTATCCGCCAGTGCAACTTTCTACATTTGTCTCCAAGTACTGGGAAAGGGGTTTCTTTTAAAGTAAAAAACGTTTAAGATGAAAGAAAAGATGGGTGCTTCATCTTTTCGTATGATTATGTTATAAAAGATAAAAATATTTTTAACATTAAAATCAAGAAACTCATGATCTGGTCTGCAGACAATGAGTAAATGTGGGCAAATGAGGGCTAACTAATAAATACAGATTAGTTGTAAGAATTTGGAAGTTTCCTTTAAGGATTCAAGTAATATAAACACAATTATATTCATATAGTATTATAAACTTTTTCAAATTTATTGGCTCAGTAAGAGCTTTTACACACAAATAAGTATCCACCCAAAATAAAAACAAAATCAATCATACCGAACGTGACTGATTACTTGAACAGTGTCTATTACGCTTCCTTTTAGGACTGCTTCTCCTGCTTCGGACTGAAGATTTCCTGCAGTGGATTCGATAACTGCTTTCAACGTCTCTGTGATAATGTCTAGGAACATATCTTTCGCAGTAGTCATTTCTGTATTCATCAACGTATCTCCGGTCCCGATAATCTCTCTCATTCAAGGACCCTGCTTCTAAATAATGACTGCAAACACATTAAAGGATTTAAAATTACTCTCTTCATTCTAGAATAACGTGGTTAAAATAAAACATTCTCTCAAGAATTCGTGGTTTAAAACAGCTAACTCAATAAAAGAAAAAAATACAAATTGATGAATTAGAATTTATATTTAACTGACAAAACTTAAATAATTTTACTTTAACCAACAAGTAAAGGGGAACATATATCTCTATTAATATATACTGCTATGAAGGAACAAAGCTTGGGTCAAATCATTCAACATATTCAGTGTTTACTTGATTAAGTGTCCCTTTACCTTCTGGTGAAAGTTAAGACCAAAAATTCACAAAACTGCTCTTCTGAAATTCATCAATCTTGTGATATATGCATCTGTAACTAAGCTCTCTTCCTTTTTTCAGAGCCACACACAATATGAGGCAGGCAAAACAGGATTCCTTTCCTTCTTAATGTAAGTTAGGTATCTCTGGCACAGAGTTCTTTCATGAAAGGTGTATTAGAGCTAAAGGAATCTTAAATATATTTCAGGCCTCTCATTTTACAGATGACTAAACTGAGATCCCTAGAAGGAAAATGATTTGCCATGGTTGTAGAGCACATTCTAAATCCTATAGTATGTGCCAGTATTATTATACACACCACCTATTCCATCTCCTCTCCTCTATTTCGAGCTTCCTGTATCTCTCTGAGAAATAGACAACACAGCTTTTGAAGGCTGCTTCATGTGCCAAAAATATCTAAAATATATCCCCCTCAAATGAGAAAAGGTTCTTGTAATTGCTTGCTTAGGATTTCCCAACCCCCTACTTCCCTTTGCATTTTGAATTTGTCACTCCTGCTTGTGAAATAAACAAGAATTCAGGAAAAACAGCATCATCTGGTGCCATAGTGCTTAACTTCTGAATCTACAGATCCCTTTGAAAATCTGATTGAGAGATATGGACCCTCTCCCCTAAGAAACGCACAAATGCGTAAACAAAACTTGGCAAGGAATTTCAGAGGTCATGGACCTCAGGAAGTCAATGGATTCCAGTTAAGCAGCCTTGATCTGATGGAAAGAAAAAGATTCAATTGGCCCAGTTTCCCGTCCCCCTCTCTACCTGGGATGAGTGTCCTTTTCAACAGAGTGTGAAGCTTCAAGAGATCCCTCAGTGCAAATGGAGCACTGAGGGAGAGAGGGGACACCTGCCCAGTCAGACACACCAGCTAAAATAATCCTGACAAGCAATGGAGTGACAGATGTTAACTAGACTGCCCTCACTAACCTCTTTCTTTTTCCCAGAATATGTTGTCATTCTTTTTCTCAGGAGGCTGCTTTACACAGAAATAAAGGAGAAGCATCTCTAAAACTGCTACTCAACAGGGCTGGCATCAAATCCAGGCTGGGGAGATGCAGAAACCCCCTTTCCCCAGTGTCAGCCTTAAGTTCTAGCCATTGGAGAAACAACTCAGGATATTAGGGTCTAAATCTGGGTCTAAGTCAGGGATCTGATCAGTTGCTTGGAACCGTTAAGGGAGAGATCTACAATACGTCAAGCTAGAAATTACCATACTCTAAAGGGCATCTGTTTAATTCTGTAAGGCATCCTTCCCATAAAAGTCTAAAATTTATCGGAAAACTCTAACACTAATAATCCTTAGCTGGACTAGTGCATGAAATTAGAGCTGCTGATAATCCATAAATAATCTAAAGAATAACAAACATAGAGTGAAGTAATACCATGAGGATAAACTAAAAAGATGAGGGCCTCTTCAACCTACAACAACCAAGGCTTAGAGATTATATAAACAATTATATATAAATATATATATAATTATAATATTCTATATATATAATATATTATTAATATATTAATTATATAAAGAAATTATTTAATTATATAAACTATTATAATATATTATATATTATATATATACTATATATTATATATACATATTATATAATATATATAATATATATAATATATATATATTCTATATATATAAATATATATAGAATTATAAAGGCTATATGGACACAGTGAACAGGATGAACAGACTGATTTAATTTCTAAAAATATTCACTGAATGTCCAGTGAATATTTCACTGTAGTTCTTCAAAACAGCCAAGACTAATGAGGCTATGGGCATTCGTTTTTATTTCCACACAGGTCCTGTGGAAGGTAAAAAATATATATGAGGCAAAATCCCTGCCAACAAATAACTGTTCAGTTTGAGACCTAAACAAAACTCAACGATGCAGGAAATGTTGAAAGCGTGGATATGAGTGCTTAGGAGAAAAAACTCAAAATGCTTAAAATGGTCAGGGAAGATTTCATGAAAAAGAAGGGAACAGTTAGTTGCATCTTAAAGGGAAATCAGGATTTGGGCAAAGTGGGAAGTAGAAGAAATGCCAGGAAAGAAAAATGGCATATTACCATCTTACATTTATAGAGTACTTTTAGCCAGAATGGCTTAGAGATGAGTTTGTCTACATGTTACTTAGGAAATAGTAAGCAGACAATTTCAGCAAGAGCAATTTTCACATAGGGGAACATAGGCAAATAAATAAGCTGGGAACAGATCATCCAAAATCTTGCATGCCAGGCTAAAGGGCTTAAAACAGTGTTTCTCAAAGGGTGGTCTGTTTATTAACAATATCGAAATATTGAATTTTTAAAAATGAAGATCCCTGGACCCCAGGTCAGACTCACTGAATAATCTGGTAATATGCATTTTAAACATACCTCCAAAGTGATTCTATTCACACTAAAGTTTGAGAATCACTGGTTTAAGGCTTGATACTCTATGTTACAACAAGACATTTAAGGATATAAAATGTGTTCACAGCGTTCACAGCCACATCAGTCTTCCTGTGTAGAAGTGATTAAGCCTGTAGGAAGGGAGAAATTCACAGGCTACTTACAAATCAGAAAGAAAAGACACTCTGAAATATATATGAAAAAAGGTAAGATAATTGATAACCAATAAAAGCGCTGATAAATCATAAGAAAAATACACTTTAATAGAAAAAATAGGCTAAGAATACAAAAATAATGTTCACAATCAAATATACTTTAATTAAAAAAATGTTCAAGTGTTCAATAAGCACATGACAGAGGATAAATTCAGCAGAAATTTAAAAATTCAAATGAAAACAAAACACTATTCTTGGCATTTCAAAATAGGCAAGACTGGTGACAGCATGTCGTAGGAGTGTAACTTGGTACAAACTTTCTAGAAAAATACGTGAAAAATATGTGAATATGTACCAAGAGCCTTATAAGAGTTCACACCCTTTAACTTGAAACTGTCCCTTCTTAGAACCTATTTTCAGGAAATATTCAGAGGCAAAGATTTGTATACAAAAATATTTTTCAGAAGAAATAACTTTACATCCAAATGGGGGACTAGCATCCTACCAAGCATACCTTCTTTATACGTTTCTGTATTTTTCATTTTTTTCCAATAATTTTACAAAAAACACTCTCGAAAAGTTTTGAATCTTGAAAAAGATTATTAGATTACTCCAGATTAGAGAGCAATTACCACCAGACATCTCTGGTGCCAATATCAAAGAAGAAACTATTGGCCTAGTGGTCATTGCACTGACTCAGTAACATCTTTATGTGGTTAATTATGAATATGAATTCATCATTCATATCATTCATATCATTCATCATTCATATCACTTCCTTTCTACACATACAATGCATAATAAATCCATGAATGGTTAGTACTATATGTTAAGCCTTACAGAGTATTTTGTATTTATCTCAATATAGGGTACAGATATTCTTGTATAATACATTAATTAGCTCAGGTCATTGAAATCCTGGCATAGATTCTCTCTCTTCCCTCCATATGATAGTGTGTGAAGAATGATTAGTCTGCACTGATTACCAACAAGCTCACTGTTCTACAGAACAAGTCTGTTTTGGCATGGAGAAGGAAAAAAATTACATATTGTTTTTTAAAGTAACCCCAGTTGGCTAATTTAGAAAGCAATGTGGCAAACAGTCCCAGTGGAACATCTGCACAAAACAAGGAGAAAACATAGAACCAACAAAAACAAATGAGAGAGGGAAATTAATGGAGGACAGAATGAAAGAAACTCTATTCACCTAGGCTTTGTTTAATCATTTAGAAACTTGAAAAATTCCTTCAATTCTATACAAATGTATTACCTCCAAATTTTATACTGGTAAAAATACAATAAAACAGGACATATGCCATTGGAAATTTTTATTGAGGCCCTTCTTACAACAGCCAAGCTTCTAAAAATCCCAAACATATCTACTGGCCTTATCTACAAATATAACCTGTAGAATACAGTATAAGCAACTAATCCCCAACACACTTTAACATTCTCACACATCACATGCTATTTTTCTCATCTGGATGAACTCTTCCCCACCCTTCATTATCTCTCATTTGTGGAACCCTAAATAAGTGCCCCAATGTACAGCTCTCCCTACTACATACAAGTTAAAGGCACTCACTGGTCCTTTAATCACTTACTTAACTTTTGTGTGTCTCATTTCCCCCAACTATATTACTGGCAGCTGGGACTCAATCAACTGTCTCCTACAGCTCCGAAATGGACACAGATATGTGAGGGTAGGAACTCTGTTCTATTCACAGCAGTGTCTAGCATATAATAGGCACTCAGTAAATATTTTCTGAATGAGTATTTGTTGACTGATTTATAAAACAATCTGACAGATGAAAGCTATATACGCTAATGACAAGTCATTAAAACTATTAGTGTTAAAATGGTACTAGTTCAAGCGTAATTTACCAATCAGATTCTTTAAGCTGGTGATGTGGTTTACAATGTCTGTTCTCTTGTGTACTACTGTGGGATCTCCTCTTCCGTTTGTGACTTCCACTGTAGCTTTCATGTCCCCAGCTTTCTCTGCTATCCCAGTCAGGGCAGTGAGTTCTTTTGGAATGCCTCATCTGTTAATGGAAATGAAAAGTGAGTTGTGGAATTTACAGATGGTTATATTTAGTAAATAAAATATTTCACATTAATATTAAATAGAAAAACCTCAGCACATAGGGTTGTACAGGTTCTAAAATCTTCGTAGGTAATGGTTCCCAAGGCATGGAGGCACTATCCCACTGGTATGTCAGATGATCATAAGTAGTATACACACCTAGTACTAAATGATAACACTGTGAGACCTTAATACATTTTCTTTCAATTCTTCTGGATAAATTCTCAGCTTGGTGCATATCTTCAACACTTGCTAACTGCCATTTTAAAAAAAGAGTCAGGATTCAGGCTCAGAGCCTTCAGTAGACAACAATATCTAGCTAGAAATTAATAACTTTTTTGGTTTTATTTTTATCATTACCTTCTTTCTATGGTAAATTATTACTAATCTCTTAAGTTATTGATATAATCAAATTATTAAGTTATTGATGTTAACTTTAAATGTGAACTAATTTAAAACAAATATCACAAGTGTCATGCAGCTTTGTCGAAATACTGTGATACAAATCACTGAAGTCAGAGAAACACTTAGGGATACTGAATATAGGAGATGACTTTATTTTCAGATCATCCTGCAGCCATTCTTAAAATTAAACATATTCGTTGTAGATCTGGGGTGAGTGAAGAAATGAACCTATAAGGATGAATACGGTCACACTGAAATCAGATAATTGTGACAATTCCCTGACTCCACCTACATCCTCACAAGTTCCATTCAGGATCAGGATCTGTGTTCTAACAATGTCATCCCTATCTGCCTCTTCCCATCTTAATTCTTTCACAAAGCAGTTAAGTTTTTAACAGTGATGTCCAAACTGTTGAAGAGGGTGAGGTTCACAACTCAGCAAGGAGCTGAAAACAGGTAAAATGGAGCAAAACCAACTTAGTTAACCCCCTGCAGTTAGCCCAAATGACTCAGTAACAAGCAAACAAATTCAAGTAAAAAATTTAAAAGACTTCAAATGAATTAAAAGACTTTAAAATGAGGCATCTCCTGGGAGGTATTCCCTAAGGAAATGTAGGTATCATGCCATCAGAGCCCGAAGCCACCAAATATTCAGATCTTTTAACTCACTTCTCTTGTTGATTCTTAGGTCCAACAAAAATCCTAAAACTCTAGTCAGGGCTCTCACTGGAAACTGATAAGTGAGCATTCTGATTTACATAGTCATTTGAATATGGGAAACTGAAATAAATGACATTACAAATTAACCTGAGCCAAAAGACCATCAGAAAAGCCATCAAAAAAAAATTATATTTCTAGTGGAATTCTTCTGACCCTTCAATTACCCAAATTGTATTTTAACCACACAGGAACTCTTTAAAATTGTTTAGTTAAGCATTCTTAAATCATAGCAAGCAAAATTACAACATCTGATGACTGAGGTTTATTACTATGACTATTATAATGCAGTTTTTGCAAAACATGTGTGTCTGCTTCAGCTTTGTTTTTTTCCTTCTACTGTCAGTAGGCCATAACTAGCTCACCAAGGCAGAATTCTTAAATAACCACAGTTATCAATATGCAAATATTAAAATAAGCATCTTGGGAGAGCCAAAGGTTTTTATTTCTCTAGCCAAGTTCATTACTTTAAATTTAATTCAGCTGTTAGGAAGCCATTCCCGCCCCGCCCCCCGCCCCCCACCCCCCACCCCCGCCGCCTCTGCTGTTCAGAAATATTTTCTCAGGAGGCCAAGAGAAGAATCCCAGATCCAGGTTACACAGATTAGGTTCCTTCGCATACAAAAAAAAGAAAAACTATCTAGAATTATCACACTATTTCTAATTAACAAAGAATCCTACATGTTAGAATCATCGGACATCCTTCAATAAAAATATCAGATACAATAAACATCGGATGTTTATATCCATCTTAGAAACCTGATTCTCTACTGCCCTTTAACACCCTATATTACCCGACAATTTTACGTTATCTATATTAAAATATCTATATAGGTTAAAGTTATGATTAGATGGCTCCAAGAGTACTGTATGTAATGGATAACAAGAAGCCTGTGGGTGTATGTATGGAGCACAATCATACAAAGATAGCTATAAAATAAGACCAGGTGGCTGACGTGGTCAGTTTGGAGCGCTGTTTCCTAAAAATAGTATAAGCATTTCACGGTTACTTAAGTAATCAAGGACAGTGTGATGCATAAGTATCAGAAATGCAGATCTGATGCAACAATACTATGCTCCACTTTAGGAAAAAAACAGTTCGCACAAAGGATGAGCCTCTCCGTATTTACCTCTCACAAGCACGAGCTAAATTCCACCACCTGGACTCGCAAACTAGCAGTTCCTCGGACGCCCAGTCCCCACCCCCCGCCTCTCCGCCAGGGCACCTGGTCAGGGCCTTTCGCGCACTCAGAGGCAGAAGTCTGACCTCGGAAAATCCCAGAATGCTACAAACGGCCGAGGCCAGGGACCCAGAGTAAGGCTTGATCTAGGAAAACACTCTGCCCCAGGAGGCTCTCGCAGGGTCTCACCGTGATCGGCGGGACGAGTCACGGGCCTAAAGGAGCCGTGATATGAGTGGCCTGGCCTCTCTGAGAAGAGTCAGCAGCAGAGCCGAGGCCTTTCCGCCCTAGGATTTTAAATCTACCATGACACCTGGGCAACTTTAGGTTTCAAATGCCACGAGCAGAGCTGTGCCCCGAAGAAACCCCGGTCGCCGAGGCCCCGAATCCCGTCCTTTTTCCGACACGTAGCTTCGAGACCGAAAAGACTGGGAAACCACCCAGCCCAGAACACCCTATCCGAAACCTTACCTCCGCAAAAGTAAAAGGCCCTTTGGCCAATAATTGTCACCAAACCGCCGTCTTCTCTCCCAGTCGCTGCGACAAACATCCTACAAGATGGCGGCAACACCCTCTCCCTACACCCCCCCACTGTCGGCTTCTAGCGCCATTTATAAAGGACGAACGCGCCTGCGTAACAGAGCTCACACGCTCCCGCCTCTCCCCTAAGGGGCGGAGCCCTGTGTGGCGTCAGGGACGGGCCCCGCCCTCCACCACGTGGCTGCGCGGGCGGAGCAGTCTACGCTCCGAGAAGTGCGGTGGCTGAGGCAACTCCCTAGATTGTTTTCGTTGCGGGAGAACCTGGGTGAAGCCGGGAGGAAACGCCCTAAGCCTGTGGCACGTGTCTGCTGTTACTCGAGGAGTTATTCTGAATGCAGCACCTCTCAGCAGAGCCAACCGTGGCTCCGTTTCCTGCTCTCCCGCCCCAGTGGGCCGGACCACGGCTGAACTGCAGGCGGAGCCACCGCGCAATAGACAAGCCGCAAACCAGCCCAGGCTGGTGCTGGGGTTAGCTCAGTGAACGCGATTGTGTAGTCCAGCCCGCTTGGAACGTCCTGTCTAAAAATGGATTCCGATAAATAGGATGTCTTAGGAAACAAGCTCAGAGGTGCTTATCTTTTTAAGGCCTGTGTTCCTAATAAAAAACAACAAAAAAATAAGTTTCAGTTGAGACTCCTTACAAAATTTTTCCTGTTGTGGTCCCTGCCTCCTGGTAGCTGGAAGTTTCCCTAACAAACTTTTCCCCATTATTTATTCCTGTGAGTCAGTTTTATTTAACCAAGGCAGAGTAATGTCTGAGAGCTAGTGAGACCCGTTAAGGGGCTTGCTTACCTCAGATAAGGTATTTCGCAGTTATAAGGATCCCCAGACAGTTTCCCGTTGTGAGCGTGTAGAGTGAGAAGAGAGAAAAAGGCCAAAATCTGAGCCCTGAGGAGCACTTAAGGGACAGAGGAAAAGAGCCTGAGAAGGAATGATCAGAAGGAGAAGAGAACCAAGAGTGCGGTGTCAGAGTAAGCGAGAGAAGGGCTTAAATGAGGGAAAGGCTGACAGTGACAAATGCTGGGAAAGAGTCAGGTAGGGTTGGTCCTGAAAAGTGTCAAGGGGATTTTGTGTTCTGACAAACATTCGATGGATAAAAGAGAAAGTCAGAAATCAAATTTGGGAGGGCATGGTTGGACTGTTGCGGGCATAAATCCAATAGCATGTGGGTTTGTACCTTGTACCTTGTTAGGTGAAAGGAGGGCACTGTCATTTCATGACCTAATACTGTAGAAAACTTGTGCCACCTACTCTGGATAAATTGAATTGTTATGGAGATTGTACCCCATGTTAAGAAGTGAAGAAGTGAAGTTGAAAAGATAATTGGAAAATTGGAAGTGAAAATTCTTTATGCTGTAGAATGAAACAGACATTATTCTTCTCACCTGGAATAGCCACCATTTATGCATCTACAATTTTAAATCTTACCCATCCTTTGAGGTCTGTCTCTAAGATGCTATCTCTGACTACATCAGTTCCCGCCTATCTCCCTGCTGTTGACAACTCTGGTTAGAGATGAGGTCCTTAATCAGTTGGCCAAGGCACACTGGTGTGCCTGGAACCACCAAAATATGATGACCAATTTTGTCCATAGTGTGAAATGTATTGGTTCTACAATTGATTACGCCTACTATTTCAGGGACATCTATCAGTTGGAATGTTTAGCTGAGTAGACTGGGCCATCTTGCGAGGTAAAGTGGGACTCAGCTTGAGGCATATAGAGGCATAAATTAAGCTGGCAGCAAAGAAAAGTTCCCCTTTTTTGCTGACACATGAAAGACCTTTGTCTTGTGAGGCTAAAAGAGAATGTGGTCAGGACAGTGCACAGTTTTGTTCAAACAGCAATATAAACTTAAAAGACAGCCAAGTGGAAAGGCCCCCTACAGAGGGATTTATAGACATCACAAAACAATGTTACCCAGTAGTGCAGTCTGCTTTGTAGTTGCTGCTATCTTATTTTAGTGTCATTTTGAATATTTAAGTTTGTCTGCCACTTAAATATTAAGGTCTAATATTTGAAAGTGTGTCATGATCAGGAGGAGGTCAACATGTATGGTGCTCCTATTTACTCTCTGTGGCTTATGAGCTTTGACTGGAGACAAGGACCTGATTTATATTATCTTTGGTATCTCAGTGGCTACAACCCAGTACATATTTGTAGGTTGTTTATGGAAGCTGCTTTTGGCTGTTTTGCTCAGTTGGGTTAAGTTGGACTAAATCAAAGGTTGAAATTTACTCCCAGAATCCCTGGGCCAGTTGGCTTAATAATCTTACCTGACACCTTAACCCTTTCTAATAAGTCAGTTACCTGGAAAATGAACACCTTGTGTCAGAGGACTTAATAAAAAGTCTGTCTAAATTTCTCAGAATCCACTACTAACACACCAGAAAAACTGTCTAATCTGGTAGCTTCATCTCAACACAGAACAAGTATGTTGCAACAAAAAGAATAAAATATCTAGGAATAAACCTACCTAAGGAGACAAAAGTCCTGTATGCAGAAAATTATAAGACACTGATGAAAGAAATTAAAGATGATACAAATAGATGGAGAGATATACCATGTTCTTGGATTGGAAGAATCAACATTGTGAAAATGACTCTACTACCCAAGGCAATCTACAGATTCAATGCAATCCCTATCAAACTACCACTGGCATTTTTCACAGAACTAGAACTAAAAATTTCACAATTTGTATGGACACACAAAAGACCCCGAATAGCCAAAGCAATCTTGAGAACGAAAAACGCAGCTGGAGGAATCAGGCTCCCTGACTTCAGACTATACTACAAAGCTACAGTAATCAAGACAATATGGTACTGGCACAAAAACAGAAATATAGATCAATGGAACAGGATAGAAAGCCTAGAGATAAACCCACGCACATATGGTCACCTTATGTTTGATAAAGGAGGCAGGAATGTACAGTGGAGAAAGGACAGCCTCTT
>NW_021696893.1:0-2593 GCF_005190385.1 Monodon monoceros | reverse complement strand
AAGTCACAGAACCCAGAGAAACATTTTACTTGCTGGATCACCAGTTTCTTCTAAAAGGATATAAATCAGAAACAGCTGTTAGAAGAGATGCACAGAACTACAGATGGGGGGAGGAAGCAGAGCTTCCATGCCCTCTCTGATCACTCTCCCAAAATCTCCAGGTGTTCGGCAACCTGGAAGGTCTCTGAATGCCATTTTGGGGGGTTTTCTGGAGGCTTCATTACATAGACATGATTGACTAAATTATTGGCTACTGGTCATTGATTCAACCCCCATTCCTTCTCCCCTCCTTGGAGATCAGGGGGTTGGACTGAAATTTCCAACCCTCTAATCAGGGGGTTGGTTTCCCAGGCAACCAGTAGTCAACCTTAGGTGCAACCAAAAGTCACTTCATTAACATAACAAAAGACACCTGTGTCAGTCTCATCATTTAGGAAATCCTAAGGATTTTAGAAGCCCTGTACCAGAAACGGGATGAAGACCTAATATATGTATTTCTCATTATAAATCAGTTATCACAGCAGCACCCAGATAAAGCACAGAAGCCTGGTCAAACTGCTTAAGTTTCAATCCTTCAGAAAACAGAGATGAGGGAACGCTAGCATTGTCCACCTTCCATATCTCTTCAGTCTTCAAGGACACAGCAATGACAGAGGTCAATGCCCTGATGAAGCTGTATTGTGGCCAAGTAGCAGAATAGGTGGGGGCATGAGAGGGCAGCTGTTCCTCGTAGACCCGTGGACTGTGGTGGATGCAGAGGCCTCTGGGGGAAAGTGACGTGGTGGCGGGGAAGCAAGGAAGATGCCACCCACGTCCCTTAGCCTGGGCTCCCTCGCCACCCACACCTCCGCCTCCGCTCTCCTGGCTCCGTCCTCCAAGCCTCCTTCCTCTCTGAGCACGTCAGGCTCCGCCTGCGGGGCAGCTCCTGAATGCAGGGCTGTTGAGTGGGCAGTTCAGGCGCTGGGGCCGTGTGCTTCTGTTCAGGGGAGAGCCCTGAGGAGGCCCTCACTGAGGGGCTGACTCTGCAGAACTTTCCCTTGTTGCAGAGTAACGTTCTCTCTCCGACTCCCACGAGGCCGTGCTCTTACACAGGGGATGCACCACTGCTGGAGGGAAGGGCATGGAAGAGCCAGGCAGGCCGGAGAGGTCTCTTAGGCGATCTGGGAAATGAGTTAAATCAACCCCGGGGTGCATCGAGTGTGTGGAGAAGGTGGATGGGATCACCCGTGTTTATCGACTCTGTAACATGACGTCCAGTTACAGGAAACTTACCCACGGACCAGTAGCATCCAGGACTGGGTTCAGTGATCAGTTCTGTCCCTTCACCCATCCCTACAGCCCAGCCCCTCTGCATTCCAGACCTTCCTGAGGAGGAATCCAGTTTTGCCTGTTTGGTTAGGTTAGTGATCAAGAAACGAGCAGCTCATCCCTGTGGTCAAGTTACACTCAATGGTTCCGTTGCTTGGAGTTATCCTGAGTCTTGTTAAGGTCTGTTTTGTCAAAGTGAGACCCCTGAATATCGGTATCAGCATCACATGGGAGGCTGACCTGCGTCTCAGAGGAAGAAACCTGAGAGTCTGCCATTTCCAGCAACCTTGGAAAGGCTGATGCTCAGTGAAGTTTGAGAACAGCCCTGAATGAATGAAAAGAGAACACAGTTGCCCTGAGCAGTGTGTACAGTCCGATGACCAGTAAGACCCAGTTGGGGGTGGTGACTGCATGATTCCACTTAGATGAGGTTTTTAAATAGTCAAACTCAGGGAAGCAAAGTCTAGAATGGTGGTTGCCAGGGGCTGTGGGAGGGGCAAATGGGGAGTTGATAATGAACAGGTGGAAAGCTTCAGTAATGCAAGATGAAGTTCTAGAACTCTGCTGTACCGCATGGTCCTACAGAGAACAGCGCTGTACTGGTGAGAGGGTAGATCTCTTACTGCAAGACAATAAAATTAAGTTAAAAAACAAACAGGTGAGACCGCTGATGAGTCCTTGCAGTCCTGACAGGATCCAGGCCCAGCCCCCTGTGGGCGGGGACATGGGCTTCAGCTGAGAGGAGCAGGCAGAGGAATTCAAACTCGCTCCTCCTCTCCTCCCCTGACCACCCCGGCAAAGCAGAATGGCACCCACCTGATTGACCTCTGCCGAGGGGCCAGGACAGAGTGAGGAGGGGAAGGGGAGGGGGCCGGCTGGCTATGGCGGCTCTGGGCCCAGAGAAGGGGCTGGTCATCAGAAGGGAGGGTGCTACTTGCAGGCCCTGGAGCATTCCCAGAAGTGAAATCTGGGGTCTACCGGGGTGCCAGGCAGTGTTCCCCAACCCATTGAATCAGTTTAACTCTACCCAGTGGACGAAAGTTCCCTACAAGCTTGCTTTTGTAAAACCTCTTTGAAACTAAACTGTTCTCACAGTGTTGGAGAACTGGATGATTATTAGCAAAGGTTAGTGGAACTGAAGAGAAGACACTTTGCATTAATAGGACAAAAGGAAGAGCTGATGCGGATGTCCGTGGGCTCTGGAACCTGCAGGCATGAATCTGAATAAGAGCAAGCTGCATCCACCTGCTCTGTTTCCCAGGCTGACTTGCTTTTCCCTTGAGTA
>NW_021696892.1:13237-14369 GCF_005190385.1 Monodon monoceros | reverse complement strand
AGAGTTCCCCGTGCTGCACAGTAGGCCCTTATTAGTTATCTGTGTTATATATAGTAGTGTGTATATGTCAATCCCAATCTCCCAATTTATCCCTCCCCCACACTTACCCCCTGGTAACCATAAGTTTGTTTTCTACATCTGTAACTCTATTTCTGTTTTGTAGATAAGTTCATTTGTACCCTTTTTTAGATTCCACATATAAGCGGTATCATATGATATTTGTCTTTCATGAGACAGGATTTAAACAGGCATATATATAAAATCACTTAGCATTAGGTGGTATAACCATCATGCACTGACAAAAACAAAACAGATTTGCATTTGAAAGGGTAATACACACGATTGAGAATTCACATTTCTAGAAATAGAGTGATACATATACCCTGTAAGAAAGAAGAAAAAGAAACTGAATAAAGAAGGAAACAAAGAAAAGAAAGAAACCAAGAAACCAAGAAAGAAAAACAAAATACCTTGGTATATGGTCATGGGATAAATGGTTACTGAAATGTGAAAAAACTGCATAAACTGTAATGTGCTAAATACCGTGAAACTGGGAGTTCACTTCTTTCAGATACTCAGGGCAAGTGAAAATCTCTCGAATGAGTTAGGGGACAGGCTGATTTGCTCTAACAAAGACTGTGACTCAGAGGCTGGTTTTCTTTTTTCTTTCTTTTTTTTATCGGGGGCTGCCCTGAGTGGCATGCGGGATCTTAGTACCCTGACCAAGGATGGAACACTGAAGTGGAAGAGGACCGCCAGGGAAGCCCCCAGAGGCTGTTTTTCTTTCACCTGTCCGTTCATATATAACAGGTAATCAAGAGGAAGATTGATATCTTCAATAACTGGCTTTTTTCTAAGTGCCCAAAAAAGAGCTTATTGATGCCATCTCTTAGCCATCCTGAGAAAATATCCTGAGCAAGGGGATCTAAGTGTAAGAAAATAATGTACTGTGTTCCAAAGCAGTTGTGTTTCCACCCTGTTGGGTCAAGATTAGGCACATGACACACCAAGCTTCAAAAGTTATCTGGAAGTGCTCGATGCACGTTAAAAGCTCTTGTTTGTTTGTTTTGGTTTGGTTTAGAAGCCAAAAATTCAATGACAGGAACAGCAGAAGAAATATACATGAGGTTAT
>NW_021696892.1:0-13137 GCF_005190385.1 Monodon monoceros | reverse complement strand
TAGAGTGATTGCAGGGAATCCCATATAAATCTTAGACCGACAACATTATATTTTCATTCTTAGCTTTCCATTTATTCCTGCCTGTTCTCTCCTGTTACTGGCTAATTAAGTCTTACTATTAATCTATATTAAGATTTTCTAGTTCAGGGCTTCTTCAACATCAGAACAATTGACAGTTGGGACTGGTTTTTTCTTTCTTGTAGGTCTGCCTTGTAGGATGTTTAGCAGAATCCTTGGTCTCTACCCATGAAATATCAATGGCAACTTCCAATTGTGACAGCCAAAAATTTTTCCACATATCAACAGTTGCCCTCGGAAAGAAAAAATCACCCCCATTTGAAACCACTGCACTAGTTGATGGAAAAAAGTAGATGAGACATTGATAATGATGAAATAATATTTGTATTTTTAGGTATGACAAGAAAATTTAAACATAAAATTCCCTTCCTGTGTTTGTCTGGGCCTCCTCTCTCCCTCCCTCATGTGCAGTGTGCATCTGCATTCCACACTAACTAGACCTCCTCAAAGATGGGGGTGCCCACTCGAGCATAAAGATCGTTTTCTTCCCTTTCTTCTAATGTTGGCGATGTAACTTCTTGAAGAACAGCATTCTTTCTCAACTCTGTAAGGGATCATAACGACTTGCTGCTAACTTTGTATGTGTTACCCGGACTGTATATCTTTGGTGAACTTTATATAAAATATCAATATGTCATTTTGATGTATGATCCCTTTGTCCTGAAAATTTATGTGACTGTTCCTTCCATTTCTAACAGGTGGAATAGTTCTCAGAGCTTCTGAGGGTCTTTCTCCTGGGTTATACTCCTCAGTTTGGCTTGAGTAAAATGCTCTTTTTTTCCCTTATCTTGATTGTTAATTGAATTTTCATTGACAATAAGATCCATAAAATAGTTTATATAGATATGCTAACTGATTCCTAAAGTTGTATATAAAATCTAGAGCATGTAAGGCAGTAACACAGAAGATAGTGGAAAACTTGCTTATAAGAATATAAATAAATAATAATATGGAAGAGAAATACAAAAAAAAAATAGTTATACAGTCCAGCCACACATTTCCTAAAAAAAGACACACTTTTTGATATATACAGAATTACAGATTTGTGTTCAAGGATAGGATGTTGAGGGGAACAATAGACTCTATGGTATGTTTTTACCTGGTTGATGAAGAACAATGTTACTACAGAATTGTTGAGAAATGATGTCAGATTAGTCTGAACATTTACTGAGGCAGTGGTTCCTTCACTCCATATGAGAAGCTTCCCTGGACTCTAACTCTCTAGAAGCTGTGCTGATCTTCCAAGCACAAGGCTCTACAAATCAGACAAATTTTTCTTCATCATCCTTTTTTGATTTTTACAGCCTGCTTCCTTTCAGTAAATGTGATTTTTCTACTTAAAAGGATTATGTTAATGCAGGTTAGTTGTGGATGTTTCCCAGGTATCTTGGAAATGAACCATCGGTGAGGGGAGAGACTCACATAGGAAGAATTCCTCGTGGCTGGAGATGAATAACACAGAG
Source organism: Monodon monoceros (assembly GCF_005190385.1). Lineage (NCBI taxonomy): Eukaryota > Metazoa > Chordata > Mammalia > Artiodactyla > Monodontidae > Monodon > Monodon monoceros. The sequence goes on along the minus strand of NW_021696892.1, from coordinate 11,596 downwards.
TGAATGATGCTTTTCCTAAAATGGGATTTAAGGGAACAATTGCTACTAATCTCCTTTCCACATAGCAACAAGTCTGTCTTCTTCCAGTTTTTTGTAGATTTTCTTCCTATCTTTTCAAAAAAAGGTATTTCCTAATGATTTTCTCTAGTAAGAAAATAATAAACTTAAGCCCTTCCCTTTAAAACAGTGGCATGCTTGTACAATTCAGAGTCCCCCAAAGTTTGAAAGTTTTCATGATCTAAAAGACAAATGTTTTAGGTGAACAGAAATTAAATCCTATAAAAAGATAGAAAATTAAGAGATAAAATGTTTTAAAAATATTCTATTAAAAATATCAAAGAGATATGAGGAAATTTGACCAAAATCACACATGAGGAGTTGAGCTGCGGACGAAAATCATATTTTCTGCATTTTTCATTATCTAATGACAGGAACTATATTTAACATAATCTTGAATCCTTAGTCAGTAGCAAGGAATCAAAGGAAAGCCGACAGGAGGAGAACGTGGGCAGTCATCTCCGCTAATTCTTCGTATCTTTAGCTGCAGTGATAAAGGTCAACTATATGGTGCTGGTAAAATCGAGCTCACATGGTAAGCACTCAGTTTATGCTTTCAAAGTACCATTTATTTCCTTTATTTTGCCATAATTCCTCTCATTTTCCTTAATGTTTCTTTAAAATTATAGCTTTCCCAGGAATTTATCATGGGCCATGTTCTCTTCTCACTTTATACATTCTCTGTTTTACATGTTTATCTCCCTTTTTAAACTACACATATACTGAATTTTCTGTATCAGTTTTTTTATTTCCATCGATAATCTTCTCTGAAGAATTTTTTTTTTTTTTTAAGAATCTTCTTTTGAAAAATCTGACACAAAAAAAGAAAAAAAAAAGTGACCAGCTAAATAAATAAATAACCTCTTCTGGGGATGAGAAGACTTACATGATGGGTTTAACTGGCAATGTTCCCAGTGGTCTCACCTTGATTTCGTTACTCAATTGTAAATATGACCCAGATGACATTAATTCTAATAAAGGTCATCAAAACTGAAAGATGTAGAAACGTCTTTAGAATAAGAAATTCTTGATATTATAGCTAAGAAAATGTATCCAGTACACATTTTCCTCACCTTCCAATCAAAGACAAGTCCAAAGGCCCATAGTAGCTAATTCTGCCAGTCTGTACAACTAAATGCAAACTAAATAAGAAGAATATTAACTATAAAACTTTCTTTGAAAAGGGGCAAAATTAAGCTTATGAAATTCAAGGTGTAATGACTGTTGCTCCCTGAAATTTTAGTGTCAACAGAAAGCACTCAGGAATTTTAGGTGGAAATGGAAAGAAGTGATGAGTTGAAGGCAAATAAAGTAAAATTATACAACCTGAGGTCACCTGGAGAGATGCAGTTTGTCAAAAGAAGCTGATAAAGAAATTTGTTAGTTAATGAAGGGCTACATGAAACAGGGGAGAAGAGTAGAGAGAACGTGTTCTATGAAAGCTAGGTAATATAGATGGACAGAATAAGGGCACATTTCTGATAAGTATTTCCAAATTTGGAGAATCAATTCTGACTTAGTCTTCCATTTCAGAGATTCAAAGGTAAGTAGATATTCCTTGTCCATGACCCTTAGAAGCCAGATGCTGAAAAGGTAAACACTCGACATCTTGACGATGGTGAAAAGCAGAGTTTACTCTTCTGAAGAACTCATTCCTGGTTCTAACCCAGAACACTATGACATCGTTCTTGTTGAAGATCAGTTTATTTTCATGGAACATAACCTCATGTATATTTCTTCTGCTGTTCCTGTCATTGAATTTTTGTCTTCTAAACCAAACCAAGCCAAACAAACAAAAGCTTTTAATGTGCATCCAGCACTTCCAGATAAGTTTTGAAGCTTGGTGTGTCATGTGCCTAATCTTGACCCAATAGGGTGGAAACACAACTGCTTTGGAACACAGTACATTATTTTCTTACACTTAGATCCCCTGGTTCAAGATATTTTCTCAGGATGGCTAAGAGATGGCATCAATAAGCTCTTTTTGTGCACTTAGAAAGAAGCCAGTTATTGAAGATATCAATCTTCCTCTTGATTACCTGTTATATACGAACGGACACGTGAAAGAAAAACAGCCTCTGGGGACTTCCCTGGCGGTCCTCTTCCACTTCAGTGTTCCATCCTTGGTCAGGGTATTAAGATTCCGCATGCCACTCAGGGCAGCCCCCACTAAAAAAAAGAAAGAAAAAAGAAAAACAGCCTCTGAGTCACAGTCTTTGTTAGAGCAAATCAGCCTGTCCCCTAACTCATTTGAGAGATTTTCACTTGCCCTGAGTATCTGAAAGAAGTGAACTCTCAGTTTCATGGAATTTAGCACATTACAGTTTATGCAATTTTTTCACATTTCAGTCATCATTTATCCCATGACCATACACCAAGGTATTTTCTTTGTTTTTCTTTCTTGGTTTCTTTCTTTTCTTTGTTTCCTTTATTCAGTTTCTTTTTCTTCTTTCTTACAGGGTATATGTATCATTCTATTTCTAGAAATGTGAATTCTCAATCATGTGTATTACTCTTTCAAATGCAAATCGGTTTTGCTTTTGTCAGTGCATGATGTTTATATCACTTCATGCTAAGTGATTTTATATATATGCCTATTTAAATCCTGTCTCATGAAAGACAAATATCATATGATACTGCTTATATGTGGAATCTAAAAAAGGGTACAAATGAACTTATCTACAAAACAGAAATAGTGTTACAGATGTAGAAAACAAACTTATGGTTACCAGGGGGTAAGTGTGGGGGAGGGATAAATTGGGAGATTGGGATTGACATATACACACTACTATATATAACATAGATAACTAATAAGGGCCTACTGTGCAGCATGGGGAACTCTACTCAATACTCTGTAATGGCCTATATGGGAAAAGAATCTAAAAAAGAGTGGATATATGTATATGCATAACTGATTCACTTTGCTGTACACCTGAAACTAACACAACATTGTAAATCAACTATACTCCTATAAAAATTTTAAAAATAAAAATAAATAAAAATAAATCCTGACTGTCTCATTCTAAGTCTTGTTTTCTGTTTCCCATCACTAGGAATATTTATCTTCCACTAATATATATTTGCCATCCTGAGGAAATCTCAAAATCCAACCTATAGAATAAAATTACAGTATAGTCATTTCAAATCTCAAAATAATAGAATTTCCTCGGCCTATGAATCTGGAAATCAGTTTATTTCTTACATTTTGTTGACATTATGATTTATTATTTTCAGTCCTATTGTGTTACCTGTATTTTGGAAAACTTTGTTAATGCCAGAAAAATATTGTTTGTATTCGCTCTTTCATTTATTTATCCATTCATTCACCACATTTTTATAGTATTCTATGTTTTAAGCATGTGTAAGATAGTGGGAATATAGTAATTAAAAAAATACTGTTCTTACCTTCTTAGTATTTTCAGTCTAGTAGTATCGAAGCATGTAAGCATCCACCAATTTGATGAGAGAAATGGAGAGAAACATGGTATCCTGGGCACATACTTGACCTTCAATAGACAATGGAGGTCAACTAAATTACTTAATTCAGTAAGGGGACATAGCAGGAATGGGATGAAACCTAGAAGCAGTGGCCTTATATTCTGATAGAATTCTCATTCTTATTCAGCACATTTCAACATAAATACACTTTAAAAATTAAGGTTAAATTGGATATTTAGCAAAGTTTACAGTGACCAGTATCCTACTCTCAGACAGCAAAATCTGCTTCTCAGGTGGTAGGACAAAGATTTAAGCACCAATGCTACCTAACCCTCTCTCTGAGAGTCATGAAAATTATTGATTTTAATGAGTCAGGATCCCAGTACATGAAAGTTAGAGAGCTTTAATAGACACACTACTGTCAATGCCAATCTGGCAACACAGGCAGGACGGGGCCACATTTTCAACTCAAAAAGAATAATGCATATGTGTGCCAGGTGAAATTAGATGTATAATCAAAGAAGTATTGTGCCAGACCATGTCATATATAGGTATATATGGAACTCTGTTTAATCAATAACATATTATCTATCAATATATCAAGTTCTGAGTAATCTAATTTCAAAAACTGTGGAATGGTGAATGTACATATAGAAACGGAGGAACATTTTAGGTTTAAATCTGGACAATGGTTCTCAAACTTGACTGCACGTTAGAATCACCTGGGGAGTTTCTAAAACTCCCCAATTTTAGGCTATGCCCCGGAACATTACATCAGAACTTCTCTGATGGGACACAGGCATCGCCGTTTTCCAAAACTCCTCAGATGATTCCAACGCTCCGGCAAGTTTGAGAATCCGTGGTTTAAAATTCTTCACACATCCCCTACTCACCTCAAGGTGGAAGATTTGAATGATCAGGCATCAGCACTTACCATTTGTTTTTTTCTTCCCTTTGCTCTACCTCAGTGATGATCAGGCTTTATGTGCCCCGGGAATTACTTCACAGCATAGCAGACTCAAGTCATAGTTAATTCATCACGTATCTTGTTAATGGGTATGTAGGGAGGAAAAATTTTTATTTCTTCTCTTCTAGGTTCTTTGGCTGCTCTAATAATTAAATTGACATATGGCAGATCAACTGGAGAAAAACAAATTTAATTCGTATGTATGGGAGCTCATAGAAAAATGAGACTCAGAGAAGTGACCCAAGTAGGCAGATTTTATACCTTTCAGACAAAGAAACAATACATTTGTGAAAAATTGACAAAACAAAGAAGTTTTGTCTTAGGGTATTAAATTAGTAAAATAACAAAGTTTGTTTATGCAGCCTTCTTAGCTTTCAGTTTCCTATCTTTGGTGATTAGAATATCTCTCTACATTCTGTTAACAGGAGGATACCTTTTGTATGGGAGATTTATTTCCTGCTTTCAGGGGGACAATGAAGGTTCAGAGTGTCCTTCTTGGTTGTCTCTTAATTATAACCAATATGTCAAAGTGGCACATTTTGGGGTGGCCTGCACTGAACCACATCAAGTGATAAGTTCAGATGTACTAGGAACACATCCTATTACCACCATATGCAAAATTTTAGATCTTCACTTCCTGAAAATTATGAATTCACTACCCTCTAATCTTAAATGATCACACTTAAAATTATGAAGAGCTGAGTAAGAAGCATCAGAAGCTCTGGTTAATGTGTAATGCAGATGCACACGGCACATTGTGGAGAGAGGAGGCCTAAACAGACACTGAAAGGGAAATTTATGTTTAATTTCTCTTGTCCTGCCTTAAAATATAAATTTTATTTCATCAGTAGTTACAGAGGACAAAAGCAATTTTCAAAGAAGCTGGACGGGGAGCAGGCACTAGAATGGGAAGAGGTGGGTGTCAGAGGAAAGCTTCACTTGACAACTTGTACAGGGCACCTCCAGATGGTTACTCTGACTGTCATACTTTACCAAGATTTTTTAAAATACAAAATAGTTTTTAAAAAAAATAAAAATATTTATGAGGTCAGAGCAAGAGTACAAACTGAGGTCCACATACCACATGTCAAATATTTAAAATGTCTAACTACGGCTAGCAAACTGCTAATAAATATTCTTATCCTCACACTTTGGCAAATATTTAGCTTCATAGAGACATGGAAGGCTGGTTGATATTTATAGTTGTTGGACCTTGTCATGGTGCTGACATGGTTCACCTAGGGGAGAAGCAATCCAGGGAGAAAAAGCTCAGCAGCCCCCGGTTCAGGTGGGGAATTTGGGAGTTCCTGATAGGAGAAATCCTAGGAGGTAAAAAAATGTGCAGACTCCTCTACCTGTAGGATTGGATTGGGTATATCTGGAGAATACCACAGAAATGCTCTACTGCCCAGGACACAGGCAACTCTTCCACCCATCACTGCTTTTTTTCTCTGAATTTAAGAAGGGAGGACTTCCTTGGTGGTCCAGTGGCCAAGACTCCACGCTCCCAATGCAGGGGCCCCAGGTTCGATCCCTGGTCAGGGAACTAGATCTCACATGCTGCAACTAAGACCTGGTGCAGCCAAATAAATAAATAAATAAACGTATTAAAAAAAGAAAAAGAGGGGACAATGTTCTGTTCAGCGACCTTGACAGAAAAAGTACTCTGCCCCCATCCCCACAACTACTAGGCTCTCACTTCCCTTCCTTCCGAATTCCCATAGTCCACACCTTCCCCATTTTACTGACTCCATGCAGTGATGTTGGAGGGTCAGGAGAACTGGAGGACTTGCTGCTTCCAAAAGGTAACAATTCATTTTGCCCACACTCTGCCCCATGAATAGTTACCTGCTCAGCTGGGTCTCCTCCTGCTGAGGCCCTGTCCTATGGCCCCAGAACTAAAAGGCACCTCCTGCCCTATCCCTTAATAGCTAAACCCAGGGAAACTCCCAGACCTCAAAGGAAGCAGAGGAATGGTGACCTCTTAGGGGAATCATGCATATGCATAAAGTGGGACATCCTGGAAAATGGGGCTCCCTCCCTCCATCTCTCATCCAGCTCAGACTGTTGCTGGACCCAAGGGTTTCTGCATAGCCAAGGCAGTGCTCTAAGAACGCTGTGCCAAGCTCTGAGCTGATTCTTCAGAATCCACAGTTTGGTTTTCCGTGACTGCACGAAGAATATTTGGAACCAGTGGTAACTAGGATGGAGGTTTGCTCAAGGTGGCAAATAACTCCCCGCATAAACAGAGAACTAAATGGACTGAGACATAAGTCGATATAAACTCCATACATGAGTACAACTCCTCTTCCCTTCCCTTGGCCCAGAGGGTCGCTGAACTGGGGCATCTCATCCTTTCTCTACTGTTCCCCCTTAGCTGGCATAAGGAGCGCCAGGCAAAGAATCTCCAGTTCTGCTCTTGCTGGGAGGCCTTGGGGGGTTTGATATGGAGTGTGAGGGACAGGAGAAATCTCCATTCTCGTGGCCAAAAATGCTGTCATGTTAAAGTCTTACACTGAAATACAAAACTAAATCAATCAATAAAGCACATCCTCCAATACAGAATATAAACAAACCTCAGGTAAAACATTTCCGAGTTTTCCAACAGGTTTTCTAAAGTCACTAACTGATGAAATAATGTGTTCTGGCTTTTTTGTAAGTTGTAAAAGTCCTTGATGTCCAGAAATTTAGATATACAGGTGGCACTCATGGGTGGGTTTGTTGTAAAATCTGTGTCTCTTGATGAGATGATGTTTGTGGAGATGTGTTTATGAAGATTAGCCAGGGTGTTATATAGATCTTTCCCTCTGATTTTAAGAGATCTAATTGCCCATATTAACACCCATCCAAAGACCTCTGAAATGCACTCACTTGAAAGAAGTGGGTGTGGTCTTCAAGGACTCAGTATAAGGAGATTCAAGGAGCCAAATTCATTCTTCTTCAGAACAGAGTGATGGAGCTCACCGACTACAGTGACTTCTGAAAGCTTCCATTACCAAACTTGGAAGCCTTGATCTTGAGCTGATTTCACATTATTACTTCCCCAGCAGGCATTGATAAGACTACATATGATAAGACTTACATATGTAAGTCTTACATTGTAAGTCTTACAATGTAAGTCTTACATTGATAAGACTTACATATGTAAGACTACATTCCTTAGGTAAATACACAGTTTACATAAGAGGAGTCCATGCTACTTTCCCAAAACAAACAATAATAATCTTAATTTATCAGCAAACTGAGGTAATTTCTATGTAATGCTCTCATTTGTCAAATTTTTAAAATTACTACATTCTTTCAACCATTTAGGTCTATTATCTATGAATTCCTTGGTTGTTTATATAGATTATAAGGACTCAGAAAGTAGTTTCCAGGGATTGTGTAATTTTTTACTTAGTGTAGATCCTAAAAATGGGTTAGGAGCATCTTGTTCTACTCATATAAATGTATTACAAGTGGTAATATGTGTGTATGTTAGAGAATATTTGGCAAAAGATAAGTAGATAATGCAGTAAATTATCTGAGAAAAAAATTGTTTTTGAGTGTTGGTAAATGACTCTTCAGAAACCTCTGACTTAGAGCAAGCAACAATGAATGTGTCTACAGAAAAGTGACATTTGTAAATGTGCATAAGTATCAGAAATTAGAGTGACCATTCATGTGGTATAGAAATTCAGATCAAATAAATACTTTTTACAAAATAAAAGTTTAAAAGCATTATTTGTTTTCTGGTGCTGACTGTCATTACATGAGAGTTACATCATTTCACAATGGGAAGGAGTTCTTGATAATAGTTCCAAAGAACTTAGAATAATCCCTTCTCCTTAACTTTTTGTTTTTAAATACAAGGATGTCAATAATAAAGGTAGGAGGGCAAATTTTAAAACTTACTATACTCATGTAAGAAGACTGAAATCCGACCCATTTTTACAAAGATTAATCTTATTAACTCATATATTCAGAAATTGATTTTTAATGGTGATTTCTGTTTGAGATAAAGTATATCAAAGAATATTTAGTTTGTGACTGTGTCTTGTATATGCACATTTTCATGCATTTTAATCAGTGAGTTGCAATAAAGGCATTTTCTAGATCATGGGTGAGGGACAGACGAAGTGGCATTGTGTACATTTCTTCATTTTTACAACCGTGTTTTTTTTTTAATTTTTTATTATCTCTTATAGGGATGTTGTTTTATTAGCCATTACATCCCCAAGCTGATAGATTGTTCCTTGAACTGTAAATTTACCAGAAAATGCTTGTTGACTCAACATAGTTACTTAGAGAACATGTTGCTTGCATTTTGTCTCATCTTGGAAACTTATGACTTGTGGATTTTAATTTGGTCAAAAGTGTGATTTCTGGCTCCCACATTTACCAGCAGGGTAATTTTGAACAAGAAATCCTGATAGAATGGTTGTGACACTTAAATGAAATAATGAAAGTAGAAAAGCTTAATTAACTACGCTTTGTTAAGTCAATCACTGGCTGGTACTATTACTGATTGATTTTTCAGACCAGTTAGGACACACCGCCTGGAGCTATAAACTGAATGAAACTCCAGATGTCCAAGCTATTTGGAAGAAGCTAACACCACAACAAAACTGATTTTCTTATATACACAAGGAAAACTGTTGGAGAGGTGGATGACTCTTGGTTAGGAAACCTTTATAGGAATTTAAAAACTGATTTTGACTGGAATATTCTTTTTTCCCACAGAGACGATTTCCTTCAGTAAAGAAATAAACAATCACAATATCTAGCTGTTTGACAATGTGAGAAGTTTGACGTGTAGTCATGACCATCAAGATGTATCTTTGAATTCTGAAGGATCTAAATTTTTTTTGGTATGGTCCACTGTATTGTGAAAGAATTATTATTATTTTTTTACTTGAAGTATAGGTGATTTACAATGTCAGTGTTAGTTTCAGGTGTACAGCAAAGTGATTCAGCCATATATATATATATATAACTTTTCATATTCTTTTCCCTTATAGGTTATCACAAAATATTCGGTATGGTTCCGCGTGCTATAAGGACCTAAATATTTTAATGTATGTGAAACATCATAAAACATCACTGATTTGCTCCCCGAGGAGCAGCGGGGATGCACAGAGGCGCAGGAGGAGAAAGAGGCGGGGAAGAGGAGGGAGTCGCCGCTTCCCAAACACTCTCCAGGGGGCTGTGCGCGACGCCCGCCGCCGGGAGTCCGGACCCGGCAGCCCGCGGCCCCTTCCCTCCCGCGCCTGCAGCCCGGGAACAAAGTTGACGAGAAACAGCGGGCCGAGGGCGCAGCGGGGCGGCGCTCTGGCCTCTCTGCGCGCGCCGCTTGGGGGAGGCGGCGGCGCAGCCCGAGGGGAGGCAGCAGCAGTTGGAAGGCTTGGCCGAACGCAGTAGACGTAGCCTCGGCGCGACTGGAACGGCGGCTGAGGCGACCCGACTTCGCGGCGCCCGCACCTGAGCCGGTCCTTAGACGGCAGCGGCGGTGTCCGAGTGCTTCCCCGGGGGCCCCGGGCGGCGGCGCGAGTCCCGGAGAGGAGGGGGCGGTCCTGCGCGCGGAGGAGCGGGAGGCTGGTGCCCCCCCACCCCCCCAGCCTACCTTCTCACCGAACTCTAAAAATAACTCCGGCCCGCTGGGGCCGGGAGGAGCCGCAGCCGCAGACCCCGAGAGCAGCCGGGGAGGCGTGTAGAGCCAGGGTCCGGAGGGAGCCTTCCCGGCCGCGCGGAGCGAAGTTGGCGGAGGAAACAGCAGCTCCTGGCCGCCCGGCGCCGCGCGACCCTCGCCCCGCCGACCCGCTGCCGCCGAGGTTTGGCTGATTGGGCCGAGGCGGGCGGGCGGAGCGCGCAGGGCGGAGGCGGCGGCCGAGGGCGCAGAGACACCCTGACCCGGGCCGCGGGGGCAGATGGTATCCTATGTGGATAACAGCTTCCGCCAGGCGGTGATGAAGAACCCAGCTGAGAGGACCCCCCCCCCAGTTGCTGACTGGATAATGACGCATTCTCGTAAGCGTTGGGATGGTGACTACAGGGGATCCTGCTGCCAACCGTCTTAAGAAAAATAAGCCCTCCTGATCCTTGGGACCATCAGACAGTTAGGATCTAACGCTTGAAAGAGTTGCTTCGCTTGTTAGGTATTGGATGCCATTTGTTCAAATCCAAATGCCCTCCTCTGCCGCTGTTATTGTTTAATGAGGGGAGAAGAGAATAAAATAGACTCTTCCACTGGCTGCCTTGGGACAAGGCCCAGGAACGGCACCTGGTACCGTTATTTTTTATTATTATTTTTTCTGATGCAGCCATCACATCTGGGGATCCTAGATAGATTGCACATATTCATCAAACGTGTGGAAGATGGATGATAATTTTACAAGGAAAATTTATTACACAGTGTCTCCAGAAAGTTCCTAAAGGGTTGATTTATCAAAAACAAGGAATATCCTGCTTTGGTCGTGTTGCACTGCCTCTCATGTGCCTTCTGCGTCTGTTTGTTTTACAGTTGTCAATCAGTCAGTCTTCTGCATGTGAAAATGCACGTTCCAGGGCTTCCCTGGTGGTGCAGTGGTTGGGAATCCGCCTGCCAGTGAAGGGGACACGGGTTCGATCCATGGTACGGGAAGATCCCACGTGCCACGGAGCAACTAAGCCCGTGCACTACAACTACTGAGCCTGCGCTCTAGAGCCCGTGAGCCACAACTACTGAGCCCACATGCCACAACTACTGAAGCCCGCGCACCTAGAGCCTGTGCTCCGCAACAAGAAGCCACCACAGTGAGAAGCCCGTGCACCACAACAAGGAGTAGCCCCCGCTCGCCGCAACTAGAGAAAGCCCACGCCCAGCAACGAAGACCCAACACAGCCAAAAATAGATAATAAATTAAATAAATAAATAAATAAAAGAAAATTCACGTTCCCAGTCACAGTGTGATGGGAAAGCAAATTTCAGTGAAATGTTTCAATGCCTTTCAGTGTTTGAAGTTCCTAGTGAAATCACACATGCTGAGAATGTTAGAACCTAGCAAGGTGGGTCAGAAATTATGTCAAAGGCCTTTAGTGGAAATTAGAGAGCGGGGAAGTGGTGTCTTTTGTTGGTTGATTAGAATAGTAATGACTCGAATGTGTGTGTGTGGGGGT
>NW_021696891.1:0-2936 GCF_005190385.1 Monodon monoceros | reverse complement strand
CAGCGCGCGGCGGCTGGGAACGACCCGTCCCGTGGGTCTCTGGCACCCCAGCGGCATCCGAGCGCGGAGCGGAGGGCAGCGGACCGCAGGTAAGGGGACAGGGGCTCGGTGGGGTGGGTGGAGGAGAGAACGACGAATTACACCAGAGCTGTTTGGTACAGTCGCGAAGCTCCCTAACCTGGCGGCAGCAGGAAGGGCTCGCCTTTGGAGTAAAGGCTTTGAGGACGAGCCCGAGCCTACCCACTCCAGTTTTACAGTACATCTGCGGGTGTAAAGCTCACTCGCGCGCGGTTTTCCTAAGCAGCCAAGTGCCGCTCCCCGGCGATGCCTCTGCAAGCAGAACCTGAGAGGGGCCGGGTGCCTCGAGAGACTCGCCCTTGGCCCATGGGAAGTCCAAGGGATTTATCCTGCATGGTGATTTCACGTGCTGGGACCCCCCCGCCCGCCCCCCGCCAACCCCCACTCTGGCCAGCTGGCCCAGCCTTGGTTACTGCACTTCTCCAGCCCCGCCGGCCCTTGGCCAGCTGCTGGGATGGGAAAGGGAAGGGTGTCAGAATTTCACCTTAGAAACTTGCCAGGGGGCGTGGATTTAAACACATAGTGGTCACCCTGGCAGAAGAGAAGGGAGGAGGGCACCTTGTTGCCCTTTCATTGTGGATTCGGTGGCGCTTCCGCTGAGAGGGACCTCTCCAGTGTTTGGTGTATTGGAACTGAATAATTAGAACTTGTACGATTTTCAAATTATGTGGTACTTGAATTTAAAAGCAAAACTCCTAGAACCTCTAAGTGTTTTATAAATTGAGGTCTAAAAATTGAAGGTCTGTTTTGCTTCCACTATGACATTATATTAAGAAATGTGCATATGTTGAGAAGAGAGTCAGAAAAGGGAAGCAAACAGAAAACTCAGACGTACCACTGCAGAGGCCATGGGAGTTAAGTTGTAAATGCTGCTGGCTTTCAGTAGCCTGCAGCCATTCTCTTCCTGTAGCTGATGGGATACAAAGCTCTACTGGGTTGTTCTTTGCACGGGATTGTTTTGCAGAAATTCAGCTCAGAGCCATCTCTTGATGTATAAGAATTTCCCAGATTAGGTCCCCAGGCATATCCTGGAGGACCAGGGGGATTCCTTGCTTCATTATACCTGTCTGTTGGAGTCGAAAACAGAAATGACATAGTTTTCTTTAAATCTGTTTTTTGGTCTATCATCCAGAGCTTAGAATAGCTATTTCCTCTCTCCCTCAATAGGGTTGTGTTCCTGGAATGAATTATAGTCAGATGAACTTGTTTTTACAGGGAAGGGTCAGGGTCAGGGTCAGGGGTCGGGGCTGGGGTTAGGGTTAAGGTTAGGGGTTAGGGGGTTAGGGTTAGGGTTTAGGGTTAGGGTTAGGGTTGGGGTTTAGGGTACGGGTTAGGGTTAGGGTACGGTTTAGGGTACAGGTTAGGGTACAGCTACAGGTTAGGGTTTGGGTATGTGTTAGGGTATATATTAGGGTTAGTGTACGGGTTAGGGCGAGGGTACGGGTTAGGGTACGGGTTAGGGTACAGGTTAGGATTAGGGTATTTATTAAACCTCTCCCCCTCTCCAGATAGCACATAAAGGAATATTATTTGGGGTCCAGCCATGGAGAAGACTTTGGACACTAGGATAAGACAAACAGCACACACATTATAAATAAATCACATTAGGATTTTGTTTTTAACCTGTACATTAAAACACTAGTGCTTAGGAAATGTAATGGAGGCAGAAGCAGTAAAGGGTAGTTTTATGGGAATAACATCACAGTTTTCTGTAGAATACACAGATTTTGACTGGTTAGAAAGTCAAGGAGGAATGCTTTTGTCTGACGATATAAACCCTCTTCTAAATTGAGCTGTTATTGGAAGTTAGAAATTTTTTGTTGCTGTTGTATTGCTTTGTGTTTTCATGATTGTTCTGCTTGCATCTCCCTTGTTAAACCTTTGATTTGGGGAAGAGTGCCATTACTGGAAATGAATTTACAGAATTATCTTCAAAAACAGAAGGAAATGGTTCTCACCTAAATATTAAGAAATAATCTCTATACTGGTGTACTAACAGAATTATGATTCAGGGATAAAAATTCTATGAAATGTAATTAAACACACAATATATAGTTTTTCTTTTAAATTTCCATTGTTACTTTTTAAAAGTACAATTATAATTCAAGTTCTTTGTAACAAGTGAAATTTAAAAAGATTAGAGGAAAAGATAATATTTTACCACTTGCCATCCTTTCCCACTCCCTGAAACGACCAGCATAATGTGTAGTTTTCTCATTTTATCCATGTTATCCTTACATCTGGAACATCATGTTTCTCAGTGGAGAAAAACAGAATTAGCTCTCACACTTTTTATAGGCTACATATCAGTGCATAGAACACAAGTATCAAGCATTTCAGACTTAGCGTTTGGAGGGACACTCAGGTTGCTTTCTGTTTTATTTTGTGGCTCTGCGAATTTGTTTTAATCCCAGAAAAAAATTTTTTAAAATACAAAAGAAAAAATTAAGTTAGGTTTAAGGATAAGGGTTTAGGGTACGGGTTAGGGTACAGGTTAGGGTACAGGTTAGGTTTAGGGTTAGGTTTAGGGGATCGGGACGGTTCAGGTTACAGGTTAGGGTACGACAACGGTTTCGGGTGAGCGTACGTGTTAGGGTACAGGTTAGTGTTAGCGTACGGTTTAGGATTAGAGAACGGGTTAGGGTAAGGCTTCACGTAAGGGTTAGGGTAAGGGTTAGGGTTAGGGTTAGGGTTAGGGTTAGGGTTAGGGTACGGGTTAGGGTACGGGTAAGGGTTAGAGTACGGGTTAGGGTACGGGTTAGGGTTAGGGTAGGGGTTAGGGGTTAGGGTTAGGGTACGGGTTAGGGTTAGGGGTTAGGGTTAGGGTTAGGGTTAGGGTTAGGGTTAGGGTTAGGGTT
>NW_021696890.1:0-6451 GCF_005190385.1 Monodon monoceros | reverse complement strand
TAAGTGAAATAAGTCACACAGAAAAAGAAACATCATAAGATATCACTAATACAAGGAATGTAAACTTGGCTACACATGAACTGAATTACAAAACAGAACAGGGTCTCAAATTTAGAAAACCAACTTATGCTTGCTTAAGGGGAAATGTGAGTTGGGGTGCTGCATAAAGCCAGAGATAGAAATTAGCACAGATACCTTTCCATAAGCCAAATATGTAATAGTTAAGACCTCCTCCTTGCTCAACGAAATGGACTAAACACCACATATTCAACGCCTAGGAATACACCTGACTAGTAAGAATCTTCAAACCCATGGGTTTATATGTCTCTGTAAGAGAATCAAGCGTGTGTACAATGGCATGAACGCAGCAGTGAAAATCCGATAAATCCCATTATCAAAATAAATTTCCAAAACATAACACAATGACAGTGAAATAGAGAGCAATTCTTAATAATTCATTCAGGGCTTGTGATGCAACCTGTATTTACCACATCTACACCCAGAGCTGAGTGAGACATAAGGCTGGACACTTCGGGCTGAAAGCATTGGTGAGGTTCGGTGAGAAAATGCAGGCCCTTTGAAGTCATACTGCATGGTACCCATTCCATGGGTCCCAACTCTCCAGGGTTAAGGGATTCTTCCTTCAGCTAAAACATGCACGGGGAACCCAGAGTATGTTCCACCATGTGATTGGGAAACGTTTTCAAATGTATCTCAGTTTTCGTCCCCTGGTACTCGGGTTCACCATTCCAGACGCTTTACTAAAACTCTCCCCACTTGGAGAGTCAGTGCCTTTAACCTCCTGTTTGGCACAGTTTGCAATTTCTGCGCAAGATGAACGGGAATAGGGAGAACCATTGGAGACTAGCTGTAGGTGTCTGCACGGGCAAATTAACTCTCTTTTCCCACCAGGAAGAGGAATTAACCAAAGGGTTATCGTGCCATTCCAGAACCAGATTAGGGCCTGAAGCAATCCTGCGTTATTGTGGCCGGCTCACAAGAAAGCGTGTTGTAGCAAGGAGCTCAGGGGCACTGTAATTCACAAACCTGCAGAGTTATAAATCACATCTATCGTCCAAACATATATTGAAATGAGGCTGCGAAGAGGACTTTTAATCAGGGCTCCAGGCAGGTGGCCCAGTGTACCGAGGCTATGGGATCCATGCCGGAGTGAACTCAAAACAGAGTGCCCACATCCTGACACTGTGAGCAACCCAGGCATTGGGACCTCAGAGCAGGAGGCCCACAACCTCATGGGGATGGGAACCTTACAGTAGTTTCCTGGCATCACTGGGCTCACATCAGAAAACGTAGGGAGTCCAGCAGATAGAGCCTGACGCCAGAGGGCCCTCATATCCTAGGAGAGGAGTCTCCCACCAGGCTCCAACTGCCACCAGAGGGCCGACGTCACCAAGGCAATGGGAGCAAGCCAGGCAGGAGCTACCTTACAGCAGAGGGCCCAGCTCACAGAAGGGTGAGGGACCCCACCAGGAGCAGAGTCTCACCAGAGGACCCACATCACCAAGGGGATGGGAACTGGGCAAGAGTGTCCTCACACCAGTGGGGTCACATCATCGAAAAATGAGGGACCCAGCACACGTGGCCTCAAACCAGAGGACACACATCACCAAGGGGCTGGGAGTGAGGCAGGCAGTAGGAGCCTCAAAATTGAGGGCCCATAGAATAAAAAACGTGAGGAATTCCGCAGTTGGAACCTCCCAGCAGGCGGCAAGGAGTATCGAGGCTATGGGATCCCTGTCGGTGTCAACTCACAATAGAGGGCACTCATCATGAAACTGTGAACAACACAGACGTTGGGACCACAGAGCAGAAAGCACACATTCCTATGAGGTTGGGAACCTGGCAGGAGTGTACTCACACCACAGGGCACACATCAGAAAAATTTTGGAGCCCAGGAGTTAGGGCCTGAAGCCAGACGTCCCTCATTACCGAGGGGACGAGACTCCCAGCAGGCACCAACTCCCATCTGAGGACCCACGTAGCCTAGGTGACGTGCGCCAGCCAAGCAGGAGTGACCTCACAGCAGAGGGCCTACGTTACAGAAGGATGAGGAGCCAGCCAGTATAAGACTCTCCCCAGAGGGCCCACATCACCAAGGGGATCGGAACCAGGCAGGAGGGTCCTCACACCAGTGTGGCCAAATCATAGAAAGGTGAGGAACCCAGAACATGTGGCCTAAACCAGAGGACCCCCATTTGCAAGGGGCTCGGCGTGAGTCAGGCAGGAGTCGCCGCACAACACAGGGCGCATAGAATGAAAAATGTGAGGAATCCAGGAGTTGGAACCTCCCAGCAGGTGGCCCAGAGCACCGAGTCCATGGGATCCAGGCCACAGTGATCTCACAGCAGAGGGCCCACATCATGAAACTGAGAGCAACCCAGACCTTGGGACTTCAGAGCAGGAGGCCCACATCCCCATGGGGATGGACAACTGGCAAGAGTGTCCTCGAACCACTGGGTGCACATCAGAAAATTTCTGGAACCGAGGACTTAGGGCCTGAGGCCATAGTGCCCTCATTACCAAGGGGAGTAGACACCCAGCAGGCACCAATACCCAACTGAGGACCCACGTCACCAAGGTGACGTGTGCCAGACAGGCAGGATTTACCTCACAGAACAGGGCCCACCTCACAGAAGGGTGAGGAACCCAGGCAGGATCAGACTCTCACCAGACGGCCCACATCACCAATGGGATGGGAACCAGGCAGGAGTGTCCTCACACCAGTGGGGTCACATCAGCAAAAGGTGAGGATCCCAGCACATGTGGCCTCATACAAGGGGACACACATCACGTAGGGGCTGGGTGTGAGACATGCAGGAGGAGACTCACAAGCGAGGGCCAATAGAATAAAAATGGTGAGGAATCCAGCATTTGGAAACTCCAAGCAGGCGGCCCAGGGAACCGACGCTATGGGATACAGGCCGCAGTGAACTCACAGCAGAGGGCCCACATCATGAAACTGTGAGCAACCCAGACGTTGGGACCTCAGAACAGTAGGCCCACATGCCGATGGTGATGGGAACCTGGCAGGAGTGTACTCGCACCACTGGGCGCACATCAGAAAATGTGTGGAGCCAGGCACTTAGGTCCTGACAACATAGGGCCCTCATCACCGAGGGGAGGAGGACCCTGCATGCTTCAAGTGCAACCAGAGGGCCCACGTATCCAAGGCGACGTGAGCAAGCCAGGCAGGAGTTTCCTCACACCAGTGGGGCCACATCACTAAAAGGTGAGGAGACCGGCACATGTGGCCTCAAACCAGAGTACCTATATCACCAAGGGGCTAGGAGTGACGCAGGCAGGTGGGGCCTCACAACATAGGGCCAAAGAATAAAAATGTTGATGAATCCAGCATTTGGAAACTCCCAGCAGGCAGCCCACAGCACAGAGGCCATGGGATCTAGGCCTGAGTGAACTAACACCAGAGAGACAAGATCATGAAACTGTGAGCAACCCAGGCGTTGGGACCTCAGAGCAGAAGGCCCACATCCCCATAGGGATGGGAACCTGGCAGGAGTGTCCTCACACCACTTAGCACGTATCAGAAAATGTGGGTACCCAGCAGTTAAGGCCTGACGCCAGCAGACCCTCATCACCGAGGGAAGGCGGCTCTCAGCAGGCTCCAACTGCCACCAGAGTGCCGACGTCGCCAAGGAGGTGTGTGCAAGCCAGACAGGAGTGACCTCAGAGAAGAAGGCCCACCTCACAGAAGTGTGAGGAACCCAATCAGGATCAGACTCTCACCAGAGGGCCCACATCACCAAGGGGATGGGAACCAGTAAGGAGTGTCCTCACACCAGGGGGGCCACATCAGCGAAAGGTGAGGAAACCAGCACATGTGGCCTCAAATAAGGGGACACACATCACGAAGGGGCTGGGAGTGAGGCATGCAGGAGGAGACTCACAACAGAGGGCCCATAGAATGAAAAAAGTGAGGAAACCAGAAGTTGGAACCTCCAAGCAGGCGGCCCAGAGCACCGACGCTATGGGATACGGGCCGGAATGAACTCACAGCAGAGGGCCCACATCCTGAAACTGTGAGAAACCCAGACGTTGGGACCACAGAGCAAAAGGCCCACATCCCCATGGGGATGGGAACCTGGCAGGAGTCTCATTGCACCAGTGGGCGCACATCAGAAAATGTGGGGAGCCCAGCAGTTAGGGCCTGACACAAGAGGGCCCTCATCCCCGAGGGGAGGAGGGTCCCAGCAGACTCCAACTGCTACCAGAAGGACGACGTTAACAAGGTGAGGTGTGCCAGCAGGCAGGAGTGACCTCAGAGAAGAGGGCCAACCTCACAGAAGTATGAGGAACCCAACTAGGATCAGACTCTCACCAGAGGGCCCACATCACCAAGTGGATGGCAACCAGGCAGGAGTGTTCTCACACCAGTGGGGCCACATCAGCGAAAGGTGAGGAACCCAGCACACGTGGCCTCAAACCAGAGGACACACATCAAAAAGGGGCTGGGAGTGAGGCAGGCAGGAGGAGCCTCAAAGCAGAGGGTCCATAGAATAAAAAATGTGAGGAATCTGGCAAATGGAACCTCCCAGCAGGTGGCCAGGAGCAGCGAGGCTATGGGATCCAGGCTTGAGTGAACTCACAGCAGAGGGCCCACATCCTGACACTGTGAACAACCCAGCCATTGGGTCCACAGAGAAGAAGTTCCACATCCCCATGGGGATGGGAACCTGGCAGGAGTGTCATCACAAGAGTGGGCGCACATCAGAAAATGTGGGGAGCCCTGCACTTTAGGCCTGAGGTCAGACGGCCCTCATCACCAAAGGGAGGAGGCACCCAGCACGCTCCAACTGCAACCAGAGGGCACATGTGGCCAAGGCGAAGTGTGCCAGCCAGGCAGTAGTGACCTCAAATAAGAGGTCCCATGTCCCAAAAATGTGAGGAATCCAGCCAGGGTCAGACTCTCACCAGAGGGCCCATATCACCAAGGGGATGGGAACCAGGCAGGAGTGTCTTCACACCAGTAGGGCCACATCCCTAAAAGGTGAGGCAAACGGCACACGTGGTCTCAAACCAGATGACGTACATCACCAAGGGGCTCGGTGTGAGGCAGGCAGGAGGAGCCACAAAACACAGGGCCCAAAGTATAAGAAAGGTGCGGAATCCAGCAGTTGGAACCTCCCAGCAGGCGGCCCAGAGCACAGAGTCTATGGGATCTAGGCCTGAGTGAACTGACACCGGAGTGCCAACTAACGAAACTGTGAGCAACCCAGGCGTTGCGACCACAAAGCAGAAGGCCCACATCCCCATGAGGATTGGAACCTTACAGGAGTGTCCTGGCATCACTGGGCTCACATCAGAAATCGTGGGGAGCCCAGCAGTTACAGCCTGACACAAGAGGGCCCTCATCACCTTGGAGAGGAGGGTACAAGAAAGCTCCAACTGCCACCAGTGGTCCGATGTCAGCAAGGCAATGAGAGCAAGCCAGGCAGGAGTTACCTCACAGCAGAGGGCCCACCTCACAGAAGAGTGAGGAACCCAGTCAGGATCAGACTCTCACCAGAGGGCCCACACCACCAAGGGGATCAGATCCAGGCAGGAGTGACCTCACTCCAGTGTGGCCAAATCATTGAAAAGTGAGGAACCCAGAACATGTGGCCTAAATCAGAGGACCCACATCTCCAAGGGGCTCGGAGTGAGGCAGGCAGGACTAGCCTCACAACGCAGGGCCCATAGAATAAAAAATGTGAGGAATCCAACAGTTAGAACCTCCCAGCAGGTGGCCCAGATCACCCAGTCTATGAGATCAGGGCCGCAGTGAACTCACAGCAGAGGGCCCACATCATGAAACTTTGAGCAACCCAGGCATTGGCACCTGAGAACAGAAGGCCCAAATCCGCATGGGGATGGGAACCTGGCAGGAGTGTCATCGCACCAGTGGGCGCACAGCAGAAAATGTGGGGAGCCCAGCAGTTAGGACCTGACACCAGAGGGCCCTCATCACTGACGGGAGGAGGCTTCCAGCATGCTCCAACTGCAACCAGAGGGCCCATGTGGCCAAGGCGACGTGTGTCACCCAGGCAGGAGTGACCTCACAGCAGAGGGCCCAACTGCCAGAAATGTGAGGAATCAAGCCAGGATCAGACTCTCACCAGAGGGCCCACATCAACAAGAGGATGGGAACCAGTCAGGAGTGTCCTCACACCAGTGGGGCCACGTACCTAAAAGGTGAGGCAACCGGCACATGTGGCCTCAAACCAGAGGACCTACATCTCCAAGGGGCTTGGAGAGAGGCAGGCAGGAGGAGCCTCACAACACACAGCCAAAAGTATAAAAAAGGTGCGGAATCCAGCAGTTGGAACCTCCCAGCAGTCGGCCCAGAGCACAGAGGCTATGGGAACTAGGCCTGAGTGAACTAACACCAGAGAACCAACATCACGAAACTGTGAGCAACCCAGGCGTTGGGACC
>NW_021696889.1:0-2033 GCF_005190385.1 Monodon monoceros | reverse complement strand
AAAAGGTGCTGTGAACACAAGCCAGCAGGTAGAAATGAAAGCCGCACCCTTACCCTAGATTAGAGGTTTAAGAATTCCACTAGTCTTCACACTGGACAAGAGGTTGTCCAGTGAGTTTAGAATCTAAGAAGTTTCAAGGAAGTTAGTTTACCTTTGAATTAGGTCATAAGTCCCCTCTGTGATTGCTGTACACGAATACATAGCTCTTTGTAATGTTTTTTGGAAGTTGAGATTATCAAGGTACCAGTGTCCTGCCAGATTAAGAGTATATTGTAGAGCTGAACTTTGAGTTACTGTGCAATATTTTTTTCATGCTGTCATTTGTAATATGTTTTGTGAGAACCCTTGGGATTAAAGTTTTGGTTCCAAAAGGAACAAAGGAAAAAAAAAAAAAGATCCACCTGCCAATGCAGGGGACACGGGTTCGAGCCCTGGTCCGGGAAGATCCCATGTGCCTCAGATCAACTAAGCCCGTGGGCCACAACTATTGAGCCTGCGCTCTAGATCCTGGGAGCCACAACTACTGAGCCCCCATGCCACAACTACAGAAGCCCGCACATCTAGAGCCCGTGCTCCAAAACAAAAGAAGCCACTGTAATGAGAAGCACGCGCCCGCAACAAAGAGGAGCCCCTGCTCACCGCAACTAGAGAAAGCCCGTGTGCAGCAATGAAGACCCAACGCAGCAAAAAAAAAAAAAAAAAAAGACGATACTGGCCAGGTGATCAAGGGTAAAATTGTTTGTCACAAGTCCCGTTGATCGTGTGTGTCCTTGATGTGTGTATCCTTGATGGTGTGTATCCTTGATGATGTGACCTGAGGAGAATGACATTTTTATCTCTGTCTGGATCTTCCGCCCCAAACCCCATAACTCCAGCCCAACCATAAGAAAAACATCAGAAAACCAACAGACAAACAAATTGAGGGACAAAATACCTGACCAGTCCTCCTCAAAACTTTCAAGGTATCAAAACCCAGGGACGTCTGAGAAATGTTACAGCCCAGAGGAGACTGGGACAGAAAAAGGATGTTAGGGGAAAGCTAGAGAAATTCTAATAAAGTGTGGACTTTAGTTAATAATAACGTATCCATCTCAGTTCCTTAGTTGGATAAGCATGTCGTACTAACGTACTAAAGTACTAACGTGTTGGAAATAGGGGTACTGGGTCGGGGGTCCACAGCACTCTGTACACTCTGTACAGATCTTTGCAACTTCTTTGTAACTCTAAGCTATTCTAAAATTAAGCAACTACTAAACAGAGATAAGAATGTTATTTCCCTGATTTGAACATGCCTGAGTTTGTTTTCATGGTCACATTTGTGCTATCTGGATGTGTCTTGGAATCAGTAGCAAAGGAGAGTTGCCGGCCCCTGGGACGATGCGGCTGGTTTGCTTGCTCTGGAGCTGAAGACCATGGTGGGAAGTCTGCAGCCTCGGGCTGCACTTAGAACCATGGGAGGGGATGGGCCAGCTCAGTTAGGGATGGAACCTGTAAATAAAACTCTTTTTCTTTTCCATTATGGCTTATCACAGGATATTGAATATAGTTCCCTGTGCTAGACAGTAGGGCTTTGTAGCTTATCCATCCTATATTTAATAGTTTGCGTCTGCTAACCCCAAACTCCCAATCCAACCCTCCCTCACTCACTCTCCCCCTTGGCGACCACAAGTCTGTTCTCTATGTCTGTGAGTCTGTTTTTGTTTCATAGACAAGTTCATTTGTGTCGTATTTTAGATTTCACATATAAGAGAGATCATATATGTGTCTTTCTCTTCTGACTTACTTCACTTAGTATGATAATCTCTAGGTCCATCCACGACGTTGCTGCAAATAGCATTATTTCATTCTTTTTATGGCTGAATATATTCCATTGTATATACGTACCACATCTTCTTTATCCATTCATCCACCAGTGGACATTTAGGTAGCTTCCACATCTTGCCTATTATAAATAGTGATGCAATGAACATTGGGGTGCATGTATCTTTTCTTTCTTTCTTTCTTTCTTTCTTTCTTTCTTTCTTTCTTTCTTT
>NW_021696888.1:0-8441 GCF_005190385.1 Monodon monoceros | reverse complement strand
GATATTTCCTGTTTCTTAAGGTAGGATTGTATTGCTATAAACTTCCCTAATAGGACTTCATTTGCTGCATCCCATAGGTTTTGGGTCATCATGTCTCTATTGTTATTTGTTTCTAGGTATTTTTTGATTTCCTCATTGATTTCTTCAGTGATCACTTCGTTATTAAGTAGTGTATTGTTTAGTCTCCATGTGTTTGTATTTTTTACAGATCTGTTCCTCTAATTGATATCTAGTCTCATAGCATTGCGGTCGGGAAAGATACTTGCTACAATTTCAATTTTCTTAAATTTACCAAGGCTTGATTTGTGACCCAAGATACGACCTATCCTGGAGAATTTTCCATGAGCACTTGAGAAAAATGTTCATTCTGCTGTTTTTGGATGGAATGTCCTCTAAATATCAATTAAGTCCATCTTGTTTAATGTATCATTTAAAGCTTGTGTTTCCTTATTTATTTTCACTTTGGATGATTTTTCCTTTGGTGAAAGTGGGGAGTTAAAATCACCTACTATGAATGTGTTACTGTCAATTTCCTTTTTTATGGCTGTTAGTATTTGCCTTATGTATTGAGTTGCTCCTATGTTGGGTGCATAAATATTTACAATTGTTTTATCTTCTTCTTGGATCAATCCCTTTATCATTATGTAGTGTCCTTCTTTGTCTCTTCTAATAGTCTTTATTTTAAACTCTATTTTGTCTGATATGAGAATTGCTACTGCAGCTTACTTTTGGTTTCCATTTGCATGGAATATCATTTTCCATCCCCTCACTTTCAGTCTGTATGTGTCTCTAGGTCTGAAGTGGTTCTCTTGTAGAAAACATATATGTGGGTGTTGCTTTTGTATCCATTCAGGCAGTCTACGTCTTTTGGTGGGAGCTTTAATCCATTTACCTTTAAGGTAATTATCGATATATTTGTTCCTATTCCCATTTTTAATTGTTTTGGGTTCGTTATTGTAGGTCTTTTCCTTCTCTTGTGTTTCTTGCCTAGAGAAGTTCCTTTAGCATTTCTTGTAAAGCTGGTTTGGAGGTGCTGAACTCTCTCATCTTTTGCTTGACTGTAAAGATGTTAATTTCTCCATCAAGTCTGAATGAGATCCTTGCTTGGTAGAGTAATATTGGTTGTAGGTTTTTCTCCTTCATCACTTTAAATATGTCCTACAAGTCCCTTCTTGTTTGCAGTGTTCCTGCTGAAAGGTCAGCTGTTAAACTTAAGGGGATTCCCTTGTGTGTTATTTGTTGTTTTTCCTTTGCTGTTTTTAGTATGTTTTCTTTGTATGTAATTTTTGACAGTTTGATTAATATGTGTCTTGGCATATTTCTCCTTGGATTTATCCTGTATGGGACTCTCTGTGCTTCCTGGACTTGATTAACTATTTCATTTCCCATATTAGGGAAGTTTTCAACTATAACCTGTTCAAATATTTTCTCAGTCCCTTTCTTTTCCTCTTCTTCTTCTGGAACACCTATAATTCGAATGTTGGTGTGTTTAATGTTGTCCCAGAAGTCTCTGAAACTGTCCTCAGTTCTTTTCATTCTTTTTTCTTCATTCTGCTCTGCAGTAGTTATTTCCATTATTTTATCTTCCAGGTCACTTATCCATTCTTCTGCCTCAGTTATTCTGCTATTGATCCCATCTAGAGTATTTTCAATTTCAATTATTGTGTTGTTCATTGCTGCTTGTTTCATCTTTAGTTCTCCTAAGTCCTTGTTAAATGTTTCTTGCATATTGTCTATTCTATTTCCAAGACTTTGGCTCATCTTTACTATCATTATTCTGAATTGCTTTTCAGGTAGACTGCCTATTTCCTCTTCACTTGTTAGGCCTCGTGGGTTTTTATCTTTCTCCTTCATCTGCTGTGTGTTTTTCTGTCTTCTCATTTTGCTTATCTTAGTGTGTTTGGGGTCTCCTTTTTGAAAGCTGCATGTTTGTAGTTCCCATTGTTTTTGGTTTCTGTCCCCAGTGGCTAAAGTTGGCTCAGTGGGTTGTGTAGGCTTCTTGGTGGAGAGGACTAGTGCCTATGTTCTGTTGGATGAGGTTGGATCTTGTCTATCTGATGGGCAGGTCCACGTCTGGTGGTGTGTTTTGGGGTGTCTGTGGACTTATTATGATTTTAGGCAGCCTCTCTTCTAATGGGTGGTGTTGTGTTCCTTTCTTGTTAGTTGTTTGGCATAGGGTGTCCAGCACTGTAGCTTGCTGGTCATTGAGTGAAGCTGGATGCTGGTGTTGAGATCAAGATCTCTGGGAGATTTTCACCATTTCATATTATGTGGAGCTGGGAGGTCTCTTGTGGACCAGTGTTCTGAAGGTGGCTCTCCCACCTCAGAGGCACAGCACTGACTCCTGGCTGCAGCACCAAGAGCCTTTCATCCACACAGCTCAGAAAAAAAGGTAGAAAAAGTAGAAAGAAAGAAAGAAAGAGAATGAAAGAAGGAAAGAAAGAAAGCAAGCAAGGAGGGAGTTAGGAAGGGAGGGAGGCAGGAAGAAAGGAGGGTAGCAAGGAAAGAAAGAAAGAAGGTAAAATAAAATAAGATAAAATAAAGTTATTAAAATAAAAAATAATTATTAAGAACATTTTTTTTCTTTAAAAAGAAAAAAAAAAAAAACAGATGGATAGAACCCTAGGATAATTGGTGGAAGCAAATCTATACAGATAAAATCTCACACAGAAGCATACACATACACAGTCACAAAAACAGGAAAAGTGGAAAAAATAAAAAATCTTGCTCTCAAAGTCCACCTCCTCAATTTGGGATGATTCATTGTCTATTCATGTATTCCACAGATGCAGGGTACATCAAGTTGATTGTGGAGCTTTAAACCGCTCCTTCTGAGGCTGCTGGGAATGATTTCCCTTTCTCTTCTTTATTCTCACAGCTCCCGGGTATCAGCTTTGCATTTGGCCCCGCCTCTGCATGCCGGCTGCCGGAGGGCATCTTTTCTTCACTCAGACAGGACGGGGTTAAAGGAGCAGCTGATTCGGGAGCTCTGGCTCACTCAGGTGGGGGTGAGGGAGGGCTAAGGAGTGCGGGATGAGCCTGCAGTGGCAGAGACCAGTGTGATGTTGTACCAGCTGGAGACACTCCGTGCATTCTCCTGGGGAGGTTTTCCCTGGATCCCGGGACCCTGGCAGTGGAAGGCTGCACAGGCTCCCTGGCAGGGGCGTGTGGATACTGACCTGTGCTCGCACACAGGCTTCTTGGTGGCAGCAGCAGCAGCCTTAGAGTCTCATGCCCGTCTCTGGAATCTGTGCTTTTAACCGTGGCTCGTGCCCATCCCTGGAGCTCCATTAAGCAGCGCTCTTAATCCCCTCTCCTTGCACACCAGGAAACAAAGAGGGAAGAATAAGTCTCTTGCCTCCTCGGCAGGTCCAGACTTTTCTCCGGACTCCCTCCTGGCTAGCCGTGGTGCACTAACCCCTTGCAGGCTGTGTTCACGCTGCCAACCCCAGTCCTCTCCCTGTACTCTGACAAGCCCAAGCCTCAGCTCACAGCCCTGCTTGCCCTGGCGGGTGAGCAGACAAGCGTCTCGGGCTGGTGAGTGCCGGTCGGCACTGATCCTCTGTGTGAGAATCTCTCCGCTTTGCCCTCCGCACCCTTGTTGCTGTGCTCTCCTCCACGGCTCTGAAGCTTTCCCCCTCCACCACCCGCTGTCTCCACCCGCAAAGGGGCTTCTAGTGTGTGGAAACATTTCCTCCTTCACAGCTCCCTCCCACTCGTGCAGGTCCCATCAGTATCCTTTTGTCTCTGTTTATTCCTTTTTCTTTGGCCTACCCATGTATGTGGGGACTTTCTTGTCTTTTGGGAGGTCTGACATCTCTGCCAGCGTTCAGTAGGTGTTCTGTAGGAGTTATTCCACGTGTAGATGTATTTCTTGTGTATCTGTGGGGAGAAAGGTGATCTCTGCATCTTACTCTTCCGCCATCTTCAAGGTCCCCCACAGATTTTTTTAAAATATAAATATTACCAGTTCCTATGCTAGATTCTCAGTAATATGTTTTTCCCTGTGTTTAACATACAAACTATTTTTTGCTTTGGGAAATTAACCTTGCTAGAGATAGTGGTAATATTTTATTTCACTTCTACAAACATCATGAAATTGTGGGTGATTTTTCTAGGCAGTATTCACCTATTAAAATCCAGATAATCGAGACGAGGGGAAGATGGCGGAAGAGTAAGACACGGAGATCACCTTCCTCCCCACAGATACACCAGAAATACATCTACACGTGGAACAACTCCTACAGAACACCTACTGAAGCCTGGCAGAAGACCTCAGACCTAACAAAAGGCAAGAAACTCCCCCACGTACCTGGGTAGGGCAAAAGAAAAAAAGAAAAAACAGAGACAAAAGAATAGGGACGGCACCTGCACCAGTGGGAGGGAGCTGTGAAGGAGGAAATGTTTCCACACACTAGGAAGCCCCTCCATGGGCAGAGACTGTGGGAGGCGTCAGGGGGAGCTTTGGAGACGCGGAGGAGTGCACAGCAACAGGGGTACGGAGGGTAAAGTGGGGAGATTCCCGCACAGAGGATCAGTGCCGACCGGCACTCACCAGCCCGAGAGGCTTGTCTGCTCACCTGCCGGGGCGGGCGGGGCTGCGAGCTGAGGCTCGGGTTTCGGTTTAGGTCGGAGCGCAGGGAGAGGACTGGGGTTGGCGGCTTGAACATAGCCTGAAGGGGTTAGTGAAACACTGCTAGCCGGGAGGGAGTCCCGAGAAAAGTCTGCACCTGCCGAAGAGGCAAGAGACTTTTTCTTCCCTCTTTGTTTCCTGGTGTGCGAGGAAAGGGGTTTAAGAGCGCTGCTTAAAGGAACTCCAGAGACGGGCATGAGCCACGGCTAAAACCGTGGACCCCAGAAACGGGCGCGAGCAACGGCTAAAAGCACGGACCCCAGGGACGGGCGGGAGATGCTAAGGCTGCTGCTGCCACCACCAAGGGACCTGTGTGTGAGCACAGGTCACTATCCACACCCCTCTTCAGCGGAGCCTGTGCAGCCCGCCACTGCCAGGTTCCCGGGATCCAGGGACAACTTCCCCAGGAGAATGCATGGCGGGCCTCAGGCTGGTGCAACGTCATGCCGGCCTCTGCTGCCGCAGGCCCGCCCCGCACTCAGTGCCCCTCCCTCCCCTCGGCCTGAGTGTGCCAGAGCCCCCGAATCACCGGCTCCTTTAACCCCGTCCTGTTTGAGCAAAAAACAGACGCCCTCCAGCGACCTACATGCAGAGGCAGGGCCAAATCCAAAGATGAGCCCCTGTGAGCTGTGAGAACAAAGAAGAGAAAGGGAAATCTCTCCCAGCAGCCTCAGAAACAGTGGATTAAAGGTCCACAATCAACTTGATGTGCCCTGCATCTGTGGAATACATGAATAGACAACAAGTCAGCCCAAATTGAGGAGGGGGGCTTCGAGAGCAAGATCTATTATTTTTTCCCCTTTTCCTCTTTTTGTGAATGTGTATGTGTATGCTTCTGTGTGAGATCTTGTCTGTATACTTTTGCTTCCACCATTTGTCCTAGGGTTCTATCCGTCCATGGTTTTTTATATTTTTTTTTCTTAATAATTAATTTTAATTTTAATAACTTTATTATACTTTACCTTCTTTCTTTCTTTCTTTCTTTCTTTCCTTCCTCCCTTCCCTCCTTTAGACAACGAATCATCCCAAATTGAGGAGGTGGTCTCTGAGAGCAAGATTTATGATTTTTTCCCCTTTACCTCTTTTTGTGAGGGTGTATGTGTATGCTTGTGTGTAAGATTTTGTCTGTATAGCTTTGCTTCCAACATTTGTCCTAAGGTTCTATCCGTTCCTTTTTTTTTTCTAAATAATTATTTTTTAATTCAATAACTATATTATACTTTATTTTATTTTACTGTATCTTCTTTCTTTCTGTATTTTTTCCTTTTTCCCTCCTTCCTTCCTTCCTCCATCCCTCCTTTCATTCCTTCTTGCCTTCTTTCTTTCTTTCTTCCTTCCTTTCTTCCTTCCTTCCTTCCCTCCCTCTTTTCTCTCTTTCTTTCTTCATACTTCTACTAATTCTCTCTACTTTTTCTCCCTTTTATTCTGAGCCGTGTGGATTAAAGTCTCTTGGTGCTCTAGCCAAGAGTCAGGGCTCTGCCTCTGAGGTAGGAGAGCCAACTTCAGGACACTGGTCAACAAGAGACCTCCCAGCTCCACATAATATCAAACGGCGAAAATCTCCCAGAGACCTCCATCTTAACACCAGGACCCAGCTTCACTCAACGACCAGCAAGCTACAGTGCTGGACAACCTACGCCAAACAACTAGTAAAACAGGAACACAAACGCACCCATTAGCAGAGAGGCTGCCTAAAATCATAATAAGGCCACAGATACCCCAAAACAAACCACCAGATGTGAACCTGCCCACTAGGGAAACAAGATCCAGCCTCATCCACCACAACACAGGCACTAGTCCCCTCCAACAGGAAGCCTACACAACCCACTGAACCAACCTTAGCCACTGGAGACAGACATCAAAAACAACGGGAACTATGAACCTGCAGCCTGCAAAAAGGAGACCCCTAACACAGTAAGATAAGCAAAATGAGAAGACAGAAAAACACACAGCAGATAAAGGAGCAAGATAAAAATGCACCAGACCTAACAAATGAAGAGGAAATAGGCAGTCTACCTGAAAAAGAATTCAGAATAATGATAGTAAGGATGATCCAAAATCTTGGAAGTAGAATGGACAAAATGCAAGAAACAGTTAACAAGGACCTAGAAGAAATAAAGATGAAACAAGCAACAATGAACAACACAATAAATGAAATTAAAAGTACTCTAGATGGGATCAATAGCAGAATAACTGAGGCAGAAGAACGGATAAGTGACCTGGAAGATAAAATAGTGGAAATAACTACTGCAGAGCAGAATAAAGAAAAAAGAATGAAAAGAACTGAGGACAGTCCCAGAGACTTTTGGGACAACATTAAACGCACCAACATTCAAATTATAGGGGTTCCAGAAGAAGAAGAGAAAAAGAAAGGGACTGAGAAAATATTTGAAGAGATTATAGTTGAAAACTTGCCTAATATGGGAAAGGAAATAGTTAATCAAGTCCAGGAAGCACAGAGAGTCCCATACAGGATAAATCAAAGGAGGAGTATGCCAAGACACATATTAATCAAACTGCCAAAAATTAAATACAAAGAAAGCATATTAAAAGCAGCAAGGGAAAAACAACAAATAACACACAAGGGAATCCCCATAAGGTTAACAGCTGATCTCTCAGCAGAAACCCTACGAGCCAGAAGGGGGCAGGACATACTGAAAGTGATGAAGGAGAAAAACCTGCAACCAAGACTACGCTACCCAGCAAGGATCTCATTCAGATTTGATGGAGAAATTAAAACCTTTACAGACAAGCAAAAGCTGAGAGAGTTCAGCACCACCAAACCAGGTTTCCAACAAATGCTAAAGGAACTTCTCTAGTCAAGAAACACAAGAGAAGGAACAGACCTATAATAACGAACCCAAAACAATTTAGAAAATGGGAATAGGAACATACATATCGATAATTACCTTAAATGTAAATGGACTAAATGCTCCCACCAAAAGACACAGATTGGCTGAATGGATACAAAAACAAGACCCTTACATATGCTGTCTACAAGAGACCCACTTCAGGCCTAGAGACACATACAGACTGAAAGTAATGGGATGGAAAAAGATATGCCATGCAAATGCAAACCAAAAGAAAGCTGGAGTAGCAATTCTCATATCAGACAAAATAGACTTTAAAATAAGGACTATTAGGAGAGACAAAGAAGGACACTACATTATGAACAAGGGATCGATCCAAGAAGAAGATATAACAATTGTAAATATTTATGCACCCAACATAGGAGCACCTCAATACATAAGGCAAATACTAACAGCCATAAAAGGGGAGATCGACAGTAACACATTCATAGTCGAGGACTTTAACACCCCACTTTCACCCATGGACAGATCATCCAAAATGAAAATAAATAAGGAAACACAAGCTTTACATGATACATTAAACAAGATGGACTTAATTGATATTTATAGGACACTCCATCCAAAAACAACAGAATACATATTTTTTCAAGTGCTCATGGAACATTCTCCAGGATATATCGTATCTTGGGTCACAAATCAAGCCTTGGTAAATTTAAGAAAATTGAAATTGTATCAAGTATCTTTTCTGACCACAACACTATGAGACTAGATATCAATTACAGGAAAAGATCTGTAAAAATTACAAACACATAGAGGCTAAACAATACACTACTTAATAATGAAGTGATCACTGAAGAAATCAAAGAGGAAATGAAAAAATACCTAGAAACAGATGACAATGGAGACACAACGACCCAAAACCTATGGGATGCAGCAAAAGCAGTTCTAAGGGGGAAGTTTATAGCAATACAATCCTACCTTAAGAAACAGGAAATATC
>NW_021696887.1:0-1599 GCF_005190385.1 Monodon monoceros | reverse complement strand
GTTGTAGGAGCTGTGGTTGGGCCGGTTGTCTCCACAGTGGTGGTGCTGGTTGTAGGAGCTGTGTTTGGGCTGGTTGTCTCCACAGTGGTGGTGCTGGTTGTAGGAGCTGTGGTTGGGCTGGTTGTCTCCACAGTGGTGGTGCTGGTTGTAGGAGCTGTGGTTGGACTGGTTGTCTCCACAGTGGTGGTGCTGGTTGTAGGAGCTGTGGGTGGGCTGGTTGTCTCCACAGTGGTGGTGCTGGTTGTAGGAGCTGTGGTTGGACTGGTTGTCTCCACAGTGGTGGTGCTGGTTGTAGGAGCTTTGGTTGGGCCGGTTGTCTCCACAGTGGTGGTGCTGGTTGTAGGAGCTGTGGTTGGGCTGGTTGTCTCCACAGTGGTGGTGCTGGTTCTATGAGCTGTGGTTGGACTGGTTGTCTCCACAGTGGTGGTGCTGGTTGTAGGAGCTGTGGTTGGGCCAGTTGTCTCCACAGTGGTGGTGCTGCTTATGGGCACTGCGGTTGAACTGGTTGTCTGCACCGTGGTTGCACTGGATGTGGTCTCATGGGAGGTGGTCCCTGTCTGGCTGGTGACACTCACACTTGAGGTGCTGGGAACTGTGACATGTGTGACAGGGCAGCCTTTCTGGGGCTCACAGCACAGCACGCGCACCTCGTAGTTGAGGCACATCCTGAACTTGCCCTTCTGGTCCCGGTTCCGACACACCAAGCCCACTTCCGGGCTGCACTGCACCACCTGGTCCAGCCTCTGGATGCCGACGTCTGGGTGGTTCTCGGCTCGGCACTCCAGGGTGCTGATGTATTCAGGTTGGTGGCAGATCTTCTCTCCTCTTCTGACGATGTTGCTGTAGGTTTCAAAGTCTCCTCCGTGGGGCCCAGGAGATGGGAAGTCCTCATCGAACCACTTGGTCCATGTGCACTGTGGCTGGCAGGAGGTGGTCCAGGGTTGGGAGTGGGTTGTTTCAGGTATAGAGACAAAAGTTGTGCTGGTTGTAGGAGCTGTGGTTGGGCTGGTTGTCTCCACAGCGGTGGTGCTGGTTGTAGGAGCTGTGGTGGGGCTGGTTGTCTCCACAGTGGTGGTGCTAATTGTAGAAGCTGTGGTTGGGCTGGTTGTCTCCACAGTGGTGGTGCTGGTTGTAGGAGCTGTGGTTGGACTGGTTGTCTCCACAGTGGTGGTGCTGGTTGTCTCCACAGTGGTGGTGCTGGTTGTAGGAGCTGTGGTTGGGCTAGTCGTCTGCACAGTGGTAGTGCTAATTGTAGAAGCTGTGGTTGGGCTGGCTCTCTGCACAGTGGTGGTGCTAATTGTAGAAGCTGTGGTTGGGCTGGTTGTCTCCATAGTGGTGGTGCTGGTTGTAGGGGCTGTGGTCGGGCTGGTTGTCTCCACAGTGGTGGTGCTGGTTGTAGGAGCTGTGGTTGGGCCGGTTGTCTCCACAGTGGTGGTGCTGGTTGTAGGAGCTGTGGTTGGGCCGGTTGTCCCCACAGTGGTGGTGCTGGTTGTAGGAGCTGTGGTTGGACTGCTTGTCTCCACAGTGGTGGTGCTCGTTGTAGGAGCTGTGGTTGGGCCGGTTGTCTCCACAGTGGTGGTGCTGGTTGTAGGAGCTGTG
>NW_021696886.1:0-8247 GCF_005190385.1 Monodon monoceros | reverse complement strand
CCAAGGCTTGATTTGTGACCTAAGATATAATCTACCCTGGAGAATGTTCCATGAGCACTTGAGAAAAATGTGCATTCTGTTGTTTTTGGATGGAATGTCCTATAAATATCAATTAGGTCCATCTTGCTTAATGTATCATTTAAAACTTGTGTTGCCTTATTTATTTTCATTTTAGATGATCTATCCATTGGTGAAAGTGGGGTGTTAAAGTCCCCTACTATGAACGTGTTACCGTCAATTTCCCCTTTTATGGCTGTTAGTATTTGCCTTATGTCTTGAGGTGCTCCTATGCTGAGTGCATAAATATTTACAATTGTTATATCTTCTTCTTGGATCGATTCCTTGATCATTATGTAGTGTCCTTCTTTGTCTCTTCTAATAGTCTGCATTTTAAAATCTATTTTGTCTGATATAGGAATTGCTACTCCATCTTTTTTTTGGTTTCCATTTCCATGGAATATCTTTTTCCATCCCCTTACTTTCAGTCTGTATGTGTCTCTAGGTCTGAAGTGGGTCTCTTGTAGACAGCATATATAAGGGTCTTGTTTTTGTATCCATTCAGCCAATCTGTGTCTTTTGGTGGGAGCATTTAGTCCATTTACATTTAAGGTAATTATCGATATGTATGTTCCTATTCCCATTTTCTATATTGTTTTGGGTTCGTTATTATAGGTCTTTTCCTTCTCTTGTGTTCCTTGTCTAGAGAAGTTCCTTTAGCATTTGTTGTAAAGCTGGTTTGGTGGTGCTGAACTCTCTCAGCTTTTGCTTGTCTGTAAAGGTTTTAATTTCTCCATCAAATCTGAATGAGATCCTTGCAGGGTAGAGTAATCTTGGTTGCAGGTTTTTCTCCTTCATCACTTTAAATATGTCCTGCCAGTCCCTTCTGATTTGCAGAGTTTCTGCTGAAAGATCAGCTGTTAACCCTATGGGGATTCCCTTGTGTGGTATTTGTTGTTTCTCCCTTGCTGCTTTTAATATGTTTTCTTTGTATTTAATTTTTGACCGTTTGATTAATATGCGTCTTCGTGTATTTCTCCTTGGGTTTACCCTGTATGGGACACTCTGTGCTTTCTGGATTTGAGTTAAAATTTCCTTTCCCATATTAGGGAAGTTTTCAACTATAATCTCTTCAAATATTTTCTCAGTCTCTGTTTTCCTCTTCTTCTTCTGGAACCCCTATTATTTGAATGTTGGGGTGTTTAATGTTGTCCCAGAGTTCTGTGAGACTGTCCTCAGTTCTTTTCATTCTTTTTTGTTTATTCTGCTCTGCAGTAGTTATTTCCACTATTTTATCTTCCAGGTCACTTATCCGTTCTTCTGCCTCAGTCATTCTGCTGTTGATCCCATCTAGAGCATTTTTAATTTCATTTATTGTGTTGTTCATCATTGCTTGTTTCCTCTTTATTTCTTCTAGGTTCTTTTTAAATGTTTCTTGCATTTTGTCTGTCCTATTTCAAAGATTTTGGATAATCTTTACTACCATTATTCTGAATTCTTTTGCAGGTAGACTGCCTATTTCCTCTTCATTTGTTATGTCTGGTGGGTTTTTACCTTTCTCCTTCATCTGCTGTGTGTTTTTCTGTCTTCCCATTTTGCTTATCTTACTGTGTTTGGGGTCTCCTTTTTTCAGGCTGCAGGTTCATAGTTCACGTTGTTTATGGTGTTTGTCCCCAGTGGCTAAAGTTGGTTCAGTGGGTTGTGTAGGTTTCCTGGTGGAGGGTAGTAGTGTTTGTGTTCTGGTGGATGAGGCTGGATCTCGTCTTTCTGGTGGGCAGGTCCACGTCTGCTGGTGTGTTTTGGGGTGTCTGTGGACTTATTATGATTTTAGGCAGCCTCTCTGCTAATGGATGTGGTTGTGTTCCTGTCTTGCTAGTTGTTTGGCATAGGATGTCCAGCACTATAGCTTGCTGGTCGTTGAGTGAAGCTGGGTGTTGGTGTTGAGATGGAGATCTCTTGGAGATTTTCGCCATTTGATATTATGTGGAGCTGGGAGGTCTCTTGTGGACCAGTGTCCTGAAGTTGGCTCTCCCTCCTCAGAGGCACAGCACTGACCCCTGGCTGCAGCACCAAGAGCCTTGCATCCACACGGGTCAGAATAAAACAGAGAAAAAGAGAAAGAAAGAAAGAAAGAGAGAAAGAATGGAAGGAAGGAAGGAAGGAAGGAAGGAAGAAAGAAAGAAAGAAAGAAAGAAAGAAAGAAAGAAAGAAAGGAAGGAAGGAAGGAAGGAGGGAAGAAAGAAAGAAGGGAGAGTGGGAGGGAGGGAGGAAGGAAGGAAGGAGGGAGGGAAGGAAAAAAAATAAAGAAGGTAAAATAAAATAAAGTTATTAAAATAAAAAAGTAATTATTAAGAAAAATATATTTAAAAAAAACAACAATGGACGGATAGAACCCTAGGACAAATGGTGGAAGCAAACCTATACAGACAAAATCTCATACAGAAGCATACACATACACACTCACAAAAATGGGAAAAGGGGAAAAAATCATAAATCTTGCTCTCAAAGTCCACCTCCTCAATTTGGGATGATTCATTGTCTATTCATGTATTCCACAGATGCAGGTACATCAAATTGATTGTGGAGCATTAAACCACTGCTTCTGAGGCTGCTGGGAGGGATTTCCCTTTCTCTTCTTTGTTCTCACAGCTCTCAGGGCTCAGCTTTGGATTTGGCCCCACCTCTGCATGTAGGTTGTTGGAGGGCGTCTGTTTTTTGCTCAGAGAGGACGGGGTTAAAGGAGCAGCTTCTTAGGAGAGTCTGGCTCACTCAGGCCGGGGGGAGGGAGGGGTATGGAATGCAGGGCGAGCCTGCAGCGGCAGAGGCCAGCGTGACATTGCAACAGCCTGAGGCGTGCCGTGCATTATTCCGGGGAAGTTGTCCCTGGATCCCGGGACCCTGGCAGTGGCGGGCTGCACAGGCTCCCCGGAAGGGGTGTGTGGATTGTGATCTGTGCTTGCACACAGGTTTCTTGGTGGTGGCAGCAGCAGCCTTAGCATCTCATGCCCGTCTCTTGGGTCTGCGCTATTATCTGCAGCTCGTGCCCGTCTCTGGAGCTCCTTTAAGCAGTGCTCTTAATCCCCTCTCCTGGTGCACAAGGAAACAAAGACGGAAGAAAAAGTCTCTTGCGTCTTCGGCAGGTCCAGACTTTTCCCCGGACTCCCTCCCAGCTAGCCGTGGTGCACTAGACCCCTGCAGGCTGTGTTCACGCTGCCAACCCCAGTCCTCTCCCTGCGCTCCGACCGAAGCCCGAGCCTCAGCTCCCCGCCCTGCCTGCCCCAGTGGGTGAGTAGACAAGCCTCTCAGCTGGTGAGTGCCGGTCAGCTCTGATCCTCTGTGCGGGAGTCTCTCTGCATTGCCCTCCGCACCCTGGTGGCTGTGCTCTCCTCCGTGGTTCCGAAGCTCCCTCCTCTGCCACCTGCAGTCTCCTCCCGTGAAGCGGCTCCTAGTGTGTGGAAACCTTTCCTCTTTCACAGTTCCCTCCCACTGGTGCAGGTCCCATCCCTATCCTTTTGTCTCTGTTTATTCTTTTTTTCTTTTGCCCTACCCAGGTACGTGGGGACTTTCTTGCCTTTTGGTAGGTATGAGGTCTTCTGCCAGCGTTCAGTAGGTGTTCTGTAGGAGTTGTTCCACGTGTAGATGTATTTCTGGTGTACCTGTGGGGAGAAAGTTGATCTCTGCGTCTTACTCTTCCACCATCTTCCCCTCGTCCCCCTATTTTTAGTTTTTTAAGGAACCTCTATACTGTTCTCCATAGTGGCTGTATCACTTTACATTCCCACGAACAGTGCAGGAGGGTTCCCTTTTCTCCACACCCTCTCCAGCATTTATTGTTTGTATTAATTCCACCTCTGAAGTCTCTCTGTCTCTACTTCTCTGTCTCTTTTCTCCTCTCTTATTTTCATTCTCACTACTACTATTCCTATTTAGCTTTCTGATTCCTCACACCTATATTATTCCAATACCTCAGTCACTTCATCTCCAGTGTGTCCCCACTCCAATCTTTTCAGAGTTACAAAAGTAAAGCTTCAGCCATTTTGCTCAATAGCATGAGATATCCTATGTGGCCTCTCCTTACCAAAATGAAGTCCAACTTCCTTAGCCTAGTATGGAAGTTCTTGTAGTCTGATCTTACCCTACATTTTCTAATTTTATTCCAAATTACTTCCCTTCACATATCCTATGGTATAGCCAAACTAGACTACTTGTAACTCCACGTATCAAATACTACATTTCTGCCTATGTTCTTTATGCTTTTGGAAAAGCCCTTTCCACATTTTTGTTCCTTGAAATCCTGAGCACTCTTCAAGGTTCACATAAATTTCCTTTTCTCCGTATAGTTCCCTGTTTCTCCTTGGCAAAAAGTGGTTGCTACTTTGCTTGGGCTCCCAGAATGTTATTTTTATTCCTCTTATTGCATGTGCCCCATATTACCTAAATAGCAGTTATATGTATTTTTGAGTAGTCCTGCTACTCAATAGTTAGCTCCATGAATACAGGAGTTTAAGCTTATTTATTCCTATCCCTCTGTAACACCTAACATGGTACTGTATACCTAGTAACCACACCAAAAATTTGTACACTGGATGCCTAATTACAAATGGATCGAATATTTAAATTTAGAGCTTTTCTCTGCAGAGCTTCAAACACTTTGTGAGCATTATCTCATATCTTGAAAACATTCTTGGGAACAAAACAAAGGACAGTTGCCATTATCTCTGTGAAGGACTAAAGTGGCAAAGCAACTTACTACAGTTGGTAGCAGAGCTGCAAATCCAAAACCACCTGACTACTTGTGCTCTATCCCCTCAACCATGTTTGCTCTCAAATTAATTCTGATTAATTTAGAAGTAAATTTCCATCTCCTTTGTTTATCCAACAGTTAGCTTTAATAGCCACATTTCCCTGGATGGATTGTTGCCTAGAAGTCCAAATCGCCTCACTTTTTCCTCTACCCTCTGCCCTCTGGCAGTTATCACTCCTCCCTGTCACTCGTGTGGAAAAACACTCTGGTCGATGTTCTTTCCTCTGGCTGTTTTAGTTTCGATGTACCAGCAATCAGCAGGCTTGTTCAGCTTCTTTTCTGTGATCATTCTTCGAGTGGGCTGAATTTATCTGCACTAAATATTACATGTCATGGGTGGCCTCACATATTGGAGGGCAGAAAAAGGCTGCAGCTGAAGGGAGGAGAAGGGAGGATAATGACTTTATTTTCTGCATAAAGAGATGAGATCATTTTTTAAAGATGTCCTTTCCTTTTAGATACAGACGGTTGTTAGACTCCCCTTTATGTCCTTTTATCACCCAAGGTCATGGAAAGAGTAAGAAGAAGTTACTTCCTGGGATGATAGTGAAACCTGAGCTGTTGGGCATCATTTAGACATAAAGATCATGAAGTACTTTGCTAACCACTAGTGTAACCAAGATGTCCGTGGGCTGGATCATGATAAACATTCCACTATGGCAGCACAATACATCAGCTTTAGATCTAACGGTAAAATATAGGAATTCAAAACAGACAGCCATTATTTGACATGCCCAGTCTTGAGCACACTCTTCCAGTGTGTGTATTAGTAATGGTAAGGTGGATTTGTGTGTGTGCGTGTGAGTGTGTTTAAGACATAATTCCTGGGGGGGACCTTGAAGATGGCGGAAGAGTAAGACGTGGAGATCGACTTCCTCCCCACGGATACACCAGAAATACATCTACACGTGGAACAACTCCTACAGAACACCTACTGAAGGCTGGCAGAAGACCTCAGACCTCCCAAAAGGCAAGAAACTCCCCACGTACCTAGGTAGGGCAAAAGAAAAAACAGAGACAAAAGAATAAGGACGGCACCTGCACCAGTGGGAGGGAGCTATGAAGGAGGAAAAGTTTCCACATACTAGGAAGCCCCTCCGCGGGCGGAGACTGCGGAAGGCGGAGGGGGGAGCTTCGGGACCGCGGAGTAGTGCACAGCGACGGGTGCGGAGGGCAAAGCGGGGAGATTCCCGCACAGAGGATCGGTGCCGACCGGCACTCACCAGCCCGAGAGGCTTGTCTGCTCACCGGCCGGGGCGGGCGGGGCTGCGAGCTGAGGCTCGGGTTTCGGTTTTGGACGGAGCGCAGGGAGAGGACTGGGGTTGACGGCTTGAACATAGCCTGAAGGGGTTAGTGCACCACGACTAGCCGGGAGGGAGTTCGGGGAAAAGCCTGCACCTGCCGAAGAGGCAAGAGACTTTTTCTTCCCTCTTTGTTTCCTGGTGCGCGAGGAGAGGGGTTTAAGAGCGCTGTTTAAAGGAAATCCAGAGACGGGCGTGAGCCGCGGCTAAAAGCGCGAACCCCAGAGACGGGCGCGAGCCGCGGCTAAAAGCGCAGACCCCAGAGACGGGCGGGAGACGCTAAGGCTGCTGCTGCCGCCACCAAGGGGCCTGTGTGCGAGCACAGGTCACTCTCCACACCCCTCTTCCGCGGAGCCTGTGCAGCCCGCCACTGCCAGGTTCCCGGGATCCAGGGACAACTTCCCCGGGAGAACGCGGCCGGCCTCAGGCTGGTGCAACGTCACGCCGGCCTCTGACGCAACGTCACGCGGCCTCTGACGCCGCAGGCCCTCCCCGCACGCAGTGCCCCTCCTTCCCCCCCCCAACCCCGGCCTGAGCCCCCGAATCAGCGGCTCCTTTAACCCCGTCCTGTCTGAGCAAAAAACAGACGCCCTCCAGTGACCTACACGCAGAGGCAGGGCCAAATCCAAAGCTGAGCTCCTGTGAGCTGTGAGAACAAAGAAGAGAAAGGGAAATCTCTCCCAGCAGCCTCAGAAGCAGCGGATTAAAGCTCCACAATCAACTTGATATACCCTGCATCTGTGGAATACCTGAATAGACAAGGAATGATCCCAAATTGAAGAGGTGGAATTTAGGAGCGAGATCTATGATTTTTTTCCCTTTTCCTCTTTTTGTGAATGTGTACGTGTATGCTTCTGTGTGAGATCTTGTCTGTATAGTCTTGCTTCCACCATTTGTCCTAAAGCTCTCTCCGTCCATGGTTTTTTTAAAAAAATTTTTTTTCTTAATAATTAATTTTAATTGTAATAACTTTATTATACTTTACCTTCGTTCTTTCTTTCTTTCTTTCCTTCCTTCCTTCCCTCCTTTAGACAACAAATCACCCCAAATTGAGGAGGTGGTCTCTGAGAGCAAGATTTATGATTTTTCCCCCTTTACCTCTTTTTGTGAAGGTGTATGTGTATGCTTCTGTGTAAGATTTACTCTGTATAGCTTTGCTTCCAACATTTGTCCTAAGGTTCTATCCGTCCCTTTTTTTTTTTCTAAATATTTTTAAATTCAATAACTATATTATAATTTATTTTATTTTTACTGTATCTTCTTTCTTTCTGTCTTTTTTCCTTCTTTCCCTCTTTCCTTCCTTCCTTCCTCCCTCCCTCCCTCCCTCCTTTCTTTCCTTCTTTGCTTCTTTCTTCCTTCCTTCCTTTCCTCCTTTCCTTCTTTCTTTCCTCATACTTCTACTAATTCTCTCTACTTTTTCTCCCTTTTATTCTGAGCCGTGTGGATGAAAGGCTCTTGGTGCTTCAGCCAGGAGTCAGAGCTCTGCCTCTGAGGTAGGAGAGCCAACTTCAGGACACTGGTCAACAAGAGACCTCCCAGCTCCACATAATATTAAACGGCGGAAATTTCCCAGAGACCTCCATCTTAACACCAGCACCCAGCTTCACTCAACGACCAGCAAGCCACAGTGCTGGACAACCTATGCCAAACAACTAGCAAAACAGGAACACAACCCCACCCATTAGCAGAGAGGCTGCCTAAAATCATAATAAGGCCACAGACACCCCAAAACACACCAGCAGACGTGAACCTGCCCACTAGAGAGACAAGATCCAGCCTCATCCACCACAACAGAGGCACTAGTCCCCTCCACCAGGAAGCCTACACAACCCACTGAAACAACCTTAGCCACTGGAGACAGACATCAAAAACAACGGGAACTACGAACGTGCAGCCTGCAAAAAGGAGACCCCAAACACACTAAGATAAGCAAAATGAGAAGACAGAAAAACACACAGCAGATGAAGGAGCAAGATAAAAAAGCACCAGACCTAACAAATGAAGAGGAAATAGGCAGTCTACCTGAAAAAGAATTCAGAATAATGATAGTAAGGATGATCCGAAATCTTGGAAGTAGAATGGACAAAATGCAAGAAACATTTAACAAGGACCTAGAAGAAATAAAGATGAAACAAGCAACGATGA
>NW_021696885.1:0-8333 GCF_005190385.1 Monodon monoceros | reverse complement strand
TTGGGTAGTAGAGTCATTTTCACAATGTTGATTCTTCCAATCCAAGAACATGGTATATCTCTCCATCTATTTGTATCATCTTTAATTTCTTTCATCAGTGTCTTATAATTTTCTGCATACAGGTCTTTTGTCTCCTTAGGTAGGTTTATTCCTAGATATTTTATTCTTTTTGTTGCAATGGTAAATGGGAGTGTTTTCTTGATTTCACTTTCAGATTTTTCATCATTAGTGTATAGGAATGCCAGAGATTTCTGTGCATTAATTTTGTATTCTGCTACTTTACCAAATTCATTGATTAGCTCTAGTAGTTTTCTGGTAGCATCTTTAGGATTCTCTATGTATAGTATCATGTCATCTGCAAACAGTGACAGCTTTACTTCTTCTTTTCCGATTTGGATTCCTTTTATTTCCTTTTCTTCTCTGATTGCTGTGGCTAAAACTTCCAAAACTATGTTGAATAAGAGTGGTGCGAGGGGGCAACCTTGTCTTGTTCCTGATCTTAGTGGAAATGCTTTCAGTTTTTCACCATTGAGGACGATGTTGGCTGTGGGTTTGTCATATATGGCCTTTATTATGTTGAGGAAAGTTCCCTCTATGCCTACTTTCTGGAGGGTTTTTATCATAAATGGGTGTTGAATTTTGTTGAAAGCTTTCTCTGCATCTATTGAGATGATCATGTGGTTTTTCTCCTTCAATTTGTTAATATGGTGTATCACATTGATTGATTTGC
Source organism: Monodon monoceros (assembly GCF_005190385.1). Lineage (NCBI taxonomy): Eukaryota > Metazoa > Chordata > Mammalia > Artiodactyla > Monodontidae > Monodon > Monodon monoceros. The sequence goes on along the minus strand of NW_021696885.1, from coordinate 7,603 downwards.
GTATATTGAAGAATCCTTGCATTCCTGGAATAAACCCCACTTGATCATGGTGTATGATCCTTTGAATGTGCTGTTGGATTCTGTTTGCTAGTATTTTGTTGAGGAATTTTGCATCTATATTCATCAGTGATATTGGTCTGTAGTTTTCTTTCTTTGTGACATCCTTGTCTGGTTTTGGTATCAGGGTGATGGTGGCCTTGTAGAATGAGTTTGGGAGTGTTCCTCCCTCTGCTATATTTTGGAAGACTTTGAGAAGGATAGGTGTTAGCTCTTCTCTAAATGTTTGATAGAATTTGCCTGTGAAGCCATCTGGTCCTGGGCTTTTGTTTTTTGGAAGATTTTTAATCACAGTCTCAATTTCAGTGCTTGTGATTGGTCTGTTCATATTTTCTATTTCTTCCTGATTCAGTCTTGGCAGGTTGTGCATTTCTAAGAATTTGTCCATTTCTTCCAGGTTGTCCATTTTATTGGCATAGAGTTGCTTGTAGTAATCTCTCATGATCTTTTGTATTTCTGCAGTGTCAGTTGTTAGTTCTCCTTTTTCATTTCTAATTCTATTGATTTGAGTCTTCTCCCTTTTTTTCTTGATGAGTCTGGCTAGTGGTTTATCAATTTTGTTTATCTTCTCAAAGAACCAGCTTTTAGTTTTATTGATCTTTGCTATCGTTTCCTTCATTTCTTTTTCATTTATTTCTGATCTGATCTTTATATTTTCTTTCCTTCTGCTAACTTTGGGGTTTTTTTGTTCTTCTTTCTATAATTGCTTTAGTTGCAAGGTTAGGTTGTTTATTCGAGATGTTTCCTGTTTCTTCAGGTAGGATTGTATTGCTATAAACTTCCCTCTTAGAACTGCTTTTGCTGCATCCCATAGGTTTTGGGTCATCGTGTCTCCATTGTCATTTGTTTCTAGGTATTGTTTTGTTTCCTCTTTGATTTCTTCAGTGATCACTTCGTTATTTAGTAGTGTATTGTTTAGCCTCCATGTGTTTTTACAGATCTTTTCCTGTAATTGATATCCAGTCTCATAGCGCTGTGGTCGGAAAAGATACTTGATACAATTTCAATTTTCTTAAATTTACCAAGGCTTGATTTGTGACCCAAGATATGATCTATCCTGGAGAATGTTCCATGAGCACTTGAGAAAAATGTGTATTCTGTTGTTTTTGGATGGAGTGTCCTATAAATATCAATTAAGTCCATCTTGTTTAATGTATCATTTAAAGCTTGTGTCTGCTTATTTATTTTCATTTTGGATGATATCTCCATTGGTGAAAGTAGGGTGTTAAAGTCCCCTACTATGAATGTGTTGCTGTCGATTTCCCCTTTTATGGCTGTTAGTATTTGCCTTATGTATTGAGGTGCTCCTATGTTGGGTGCATAAATATTTACAATTGTTATATCTTCTTCTTGGATCGATCCCTTGATCATTATGTAGTGTCCTTCTTTGTCTCTTTTAATAGTCCTTATTTTAAAGTCTATTTTGTCTGATATGAGAATTGCTACTGCAGCTTTCTTTTGGTTTCCCTTTGCATGGAATATCTTTTTCCATCCCCTCCCTTTCAGTCTGTATGTGTCTCTAGGTCTGAAATGGGTCTCTTGTAGACAGCATATATATGGGTCTTGTTTTTGTATCCAGTCAGCCAATCTGTGTCTTTTGGTGGGAGCATTTAGTCCATTTACATTTAAGGTAATTATCGATATGTATGTTCCTCTTCCCGTTTTCTTAATTGTTTTGGGTTTGTTATTGTAGGTCTTTTCCTTCTCTTGTGTTTCTTGCCTAGAGAAGATCCTTTAGCATTTGTTTTAAAGCTGGTTTGGTGGTGCTGAACTCTCTCAGCTTTTGCTTGTCTGTAAAGGTTTTAATGTCTCCATCAAATCTGAAGGAGATCCTTGCTGGGTAGAGTAATCTTGGTTGTAGGTTTTTCTCCTTCATCACTTTAAATATGTCCTGCCACTGCCTTCTGGCTTGCAGAGTTTCTGCTGAAAGATCAGCTGTTAACCTTATGGGGATTCCCTTGTGTGTTATTTTTGTTTTTCCCTTGCTGCTTTTAATATGTTTTCTTTGTATTTAATTTTTGACAGTTTGATTAATATATGTCTTGGTGTGTTTCTCCTTGGATTTATCCTGTATGGGACTCTCTGTGTTTCCTGGACTTGATTAACTATTTCCTTTCCCATATTAGGGAAGTTTTCAACTATAATCGCTTCAAATATTTTCTCAGTCCCTTTCTTTTTCTCTTCTTCTTCTGGAACCCCTATAATTCAAATATTGGTGCGTTTAATGTTGTCCCAGAGGTCTCTGAGACTGTCCTCAGTTCTTTTCTTTCTTTTTTCTTTATTCTGCTCTGCAGTAGTCATTTCCACCTTCCAGGTCACTTATCCGTTCTTCTGCCTCAGTTATTCTGCTATTGATCCCATCTAGAGTATTTTTAATTTCATTTACTGTGTTGTTCATCCTTGCTTGTTTCATCTTTAGTTCTTCTAGGTCCTTGTTAAACGTTTCTTGCATTTTCTCTATTCTATTACCAAGATGTTGGATCATCTTTACTATCGTTATTCTGAAGTCTTTTTCAGGTAGACTGCCTATTTCCTCTTCATTTGTTAGGTCTGGTGGGTTTCTATCTTGCTCCTTCATCTGCTGTGTGTTTTTCTGTCTTCTCATTTTGCTTATCTTACTGTGTTTGGGGTCTCCTTTCTGCAGGCTGCAGGTTCGTAGTTCCTGTTGTTTTTGGTGTCTGTCCCCAGAGGCTAAATTTGGTTCAGTGGGTTGTGTAGGCTTCCTGGTGGAGGGGACTAGTGCCTGTGTTCTGGTGGATGAGGCTGGATCTTGTCCTTCTGGTGGGCAGGTCCACGTCTGGTGGTGTGTTTTGGGGTGTCTGTGGACTTATTGTGATTTTAGGCCGCCTGTCTGCTAATGGGTGGGGTTGTGTTCCTGTCTTGCTAGTTGTTTTGCATAGGATGTCCAGCACTGTAGCTTGCTGGTCGTTGAGTGAAGCTGGGTGTTGGTGTTTAGACAGAGACCTCTGGGAGATTTTCGCCTTTGATATTATGTGGAGCTGGGAGGTCTCTTGTGGACCAGTGTCCTGAAGTTGGCCCTCCCACCTCAGAGGCACAGCAGTGACTCCTGGCTGCAGCACCAAGAGCCTTTCATCCACACGGCTCAGAATAAAAGGGAGAAAAAGTAGAAAGAAAGAAAGAGGATAAAAGAAAATAAAATGAAGATAAAATAAAATAAAGTTATTAAAATAAAAAATAATTATTAAGTAAAAAAAGTTTTTGAAAAGAAGAAACGGAGGGATAGAACCCTAGGACAAATGGAGAAAGCAAAACTATACAGACAAAATCGCACACAGAAGCATACACATACACACAAAAAGAGGAAAAGGGAAAAAAATCCTAAATGTTGCTCTCAAAGTCCACCTCCTCAATTTGGGATGATTCTTTGTCTATTCATTTATTCCACAGATGCAGGTACATCATGTTGATTGTGGAGCTTTAATCCGCTGTTTCTGAGGCTGCTGGGAGAGATTTCCCTTTCTCTTGTTTGTTCGCACAACTGCCGGGGCTCAGCTTTGGATTTGGTCCCGCCTCTGCGTGTAGGTCACCGGAGGGCGTCTGTTCTTCACTCAGACAGGACGGGGTTAAAGGAGCAGCTGATTCGGGGCCTCTGGCTCACTCGGGCCAGGGGAGGGAGGGGCACGGAGTGCGCGGGGCGAGCCTGCGGCGGCAGAGGCCGGCGGGACATTGCACCAGCCTGAGGTGCGCTGTGCGTTCTCCCGGGAGAGTTGTCCCTGGATCCTGGGACCCTGGCAGTGGCGGGCTGCACAGGCTCCCCCGAAGTGGGGTGTGGACAGTGACCTGTGCTCGCACACAGGCTTCTTGGTGTCGGCAGCAGCAGCCTTAGTGTCTCCTGCCCGTCTCTGGGGTCCGCGCTTTTAGCTGCGGCTCGCGCCCGTCTCTGGAGCTCCTTTAAGCAACGCTCTTAATCCCCTCTCCTCGCGCACCAGGAAACAAAGAGGGAAGAAAAAGTCTCTTGCCTCTTCGGCAGCTCCAGACTTTTCCCCGGAGTCCCTCCCGGCTAGCCGTGGTGCACTAACCCCTTCAGGCTGTGTTCACGCCGCCAACCCCAGCTCTCTCCCTGCGCTCCGATTGAAGCCCGAGCCTCAGCTCCCAGCCCCGCCCGCCCCGGCAGGTGAGCAGACAAGCCTCTCGGGCTGGTGAGTGCCGGTCGGCACGGATCCTCTGTGCGGGAATCTCTCCGTTTTGCCCTTCGCACCCCTGTTGCTGCGCTCCCCTCTGCGGCTCTGAAGCTTCCCCCCTCCGCCACCTGCAGTCCCGCCCGCAAAAGGGCTTCCTAGTGTGTGGAAACGTTTCCTCCTTCACGGCTCCCTCCCACTGGTGCAGGTCCCGTCTCTATTCTTTTGTCTCTGTTTATTCTGTTTTCTTTTGCCCTACCCAGGTACGTGGGGTCTTTCTTGACTTTTGGGAGGTCTGAGGTCTTCTGCCAGTGTTCAGTAGGTGTTCTGTAGGAGTTGTTACACGTGTAGATGTATTTCTGATGTATTTGTGGTGAGGAAGGTGATCTCCGTGTCTTACTCTTCTGCCATCTTCCCCCCTCCTCCTCTGTTTTCTTGATTCACAAATTCTGTATCTTCATCCATCCATGAATTCATTCATTTATTCATTCATTCACTCAGCAAACGTCTATGTCCTCTGTTGACTGTGGAGATGCACAGGTGAAGGGCTAGGTTGCAGGCCACCATGGCCCCTCGAGGGATCTAATGCAAAAAAGAAGCAAGTCAGCAGCCATTTTGATATAATCTCTGTCCTGGAGAGAGTTTGGTCCACAGTGCTATAGAAGTGCAGAGAGATGATATCCAACTTCTACACAAGGATTGGGGAAGTCTTCCCAGAGGACCTGAAAATGAGCTGTATCCTGAGAGATGAGTAGAAATAGGCCAGGTCACGAAGGGAAGAAAGGGCAGGTGGGCAAATCCAGCATGTACCAAGGCCCGGGACTGGGAGCCAGGATGCCTTTGAAAGGCTGCAGGGAGATTGTGGTCAGAGGGGTAGAATGGTGAGGGAGCAGCAAAGGTAAGACTGGAGAGGAGGGAAGAGGTGCGTCATGGCCCCTTTTCCCAGCTGAGGAGATTGACTTTTATCCTCAGGGGTAGGAGGCTGTGAGAGCCCAGGAGATGGCTCCAGGATGGCGGGCTTACACTTAGACATCCCTGCCGGACTCTCTCTCTCAAACACAGGGTGATCTAGCGAGTCCACAACCACAACAAATGCCTCGGAAACTCAAGCCAGCAGATGGCTCCAAGCGCCTGTCAGGCTCCCCGGCCACCTCATCATGCCACTAATTCTCTCCTGTCTGTCTTCCATAGCTCCTCTTTCTCCCACATCCCCCATTCCTGCAAATCCCGTCCCTTCTCCCCTCAGAATAGCTGCTCTTGGCCCCAACATTCACTTCTTCATGCCAGATCAGCGGCCCTCAGCCTCGGCACTCTTGACATTTGGGGCTGGGTCACTCTTTGTGGTAGGGACCATCCTGTGTACTGTAGGCCGTCTAGCAGCATCCCTGGTCTCTGCCCACCAGATGCCAGGAGCACCCCATACATACCAGTCATTGCCAGTCAAAGCTGTCTCCAGGCTTTACCAAATGCCCCTGGGGGACAAAACCACCCTGCTTGGGAACCACTGTGTTAGATTCTGGCCACAGCCTCCAGTAACATGTGATCACCAAACCATTGTTCCCCATCTCCATGCAGCCTTCAATGGCTCCCCATTGTCTACCACAGAAACCCACACTCTCAGCCTGGCATTTGAGGCATTGCACCACCAGCCTCCAGCTTGCTGAGATTTTTTCCAAAAATAATCTCCGCTCCAGCAAGACACGGAAGGGGGCTGCCTGAGTCAGACAGGAAAAGGGGAAGGAAACAGAGGTGTCGGTTTCACTTTAGGTGTGGCAGCCTGGTTGAGAATGATGCCACTTGTCAGTGGCATTTTGTAGAATGTGTGAGTAGATAACACACATCCCTGTCTTCTGAATCTATGTGTGGGCCCTGCTCATGGGGGATCGCAAACAGCCAAAATGTTATCATCCCCCTTTCCCTGAGACAGAAGTTTGCCGCATCTGTTTCCAGCAAAGTAGGAGTTTTTCTGGTACTTAATGTCTCTGGCTGCATAAGGAAGGTGGCGGGGGGAGCCATGGGATCTCTGGGTCTCAGGGAGGGGCCACCCAATAGCCTGGCCCAGGGAGAAGCTGCCAGGCCTTTATTTGACTAGAGGAGAGTGGCACTTATTCTGGCTGACATCCCAGCGGAGTGAGAAAGGGGAGAGGAGAAAGCTGTCGCTGTGGGAAACTAAGGTTTAGCAGAGTAACAGTGTTCAAGTGAGCAAAGAGTTCTTTTGTAGAAAATCGTGCCAAGCTGTCACTCCTCTGTGCTTTGGAGAGAACAGTTGGGTGTGTGTGGCAGCAGTGCGAATTCAGAATATGGGAAGAACACAGGAGACAGGACGATGTTCAGTTCCCTTCAACAGATGACACCCAGTGTGCACGGTGCCCTGGGCACCAGGCTGCATGCTGGGGTGCTGGGTGGGATTACGCCGGGTTAGACACAGCCCTCTCCTAGCGGGACGCGTGGCCAACAGCAGGCCTGGGGTGCCTGTCCAAGTATTCTGAAGGTGTTGAACCCACTGATAGAAATCCGCATAGCAATTTCAGCTAGACTCGTCCCCCAAGTGTGTGGGCGTGTGGGCGTGTGCATGTGTTTCTGGGCGTGTGCACGTGTGTGCGTGGAGTATATACCCTTGCAGGACTGACTTACACTACGTTTCTCATGCTTTCGGTGTCTGCTGCTCTTTCCTACATAAACTACCCGTCCCGTCGTCCTCCTTCCCAGCGCCTCCTGCTAATGTGATAACCCTCCTTTGCCTCTTCTCCCCTCTTGCATCTCTCAGCTTGTCCTGCCTCTTGGCCTGTCCAGAGAAGTTGCATCTGCCCCTCAGACGCCTTCATGTGACTCGTTCACCTTCTCTCCTGCCCCTGCCTCTCTGTCTCTGAGAGGCCACGTCAAGCCGCTTAAGCAGGTGTTACTATTATCCTCGTTTTGCAGATGACGAACCTGAGACCTGGAGAGAATTCTCCAAGGTCATACACTAGTAAGTGAGGATTTGGAAGTAAGGCAGGATTTGGAAACCTGGCTCCACAGCTCTGCTCGAGCTACTGCTGCCGCTGGGGTCATGGCTCGTTCCGGGCCCTTTGATTCAGTTTAATCTCGGGAGACCCCTCCTCCAGGTCGTAAATATTAAAACGATAGATCAGCTCCTCCTTGACAGGAGATAGCTGGCAGGAGCTTCCTCCTCTTGGCCAGTTCCCAGCGGCAGCCCCTGTGAGAAGGGAAACCAAGGTCACAGCCCGTGTCGGGGGCCGGGGAGGGGGCAGACCAGAGAGTAGGCCCCTCCCCTGACACTGATGGGAACCGGGCAAGAGTATGAACGGAGGCCCACCCGCCGCGGACGCCACACTAGGCCAGGGGACACGCATGGTGCTGGCTTCCAGCCTGGGCTGCCCCCCTTTACTTCCCACCCCACCTCTGTC
>NW_021696884.1:0-2436 GCF_005190385.1 Monodon monoceros | reverse complement strand
GGGTCCTCTGGTTTAGGCCACATGTGCTGGGTTCCTCACCTTTCTATTATGTGACCACACTGGTGTGAGGACACTCCTGCCTGGTTCCGATCCCCTTGGTGATGTGGGCCCTCTGGTGAGAGTTTTATCCTGGCTGGGTTCCTCACCCTTCTGTGAGGTAGGGCCTCTGCTGTGAGGTCACTACTGCCTGGCTGGCAAACGTTACCTTGGCGACGTGTGCCCTCAGTTGTGAGTTGGTGCCTGCTTGGAGTCTCCTCCCCTCGGTAATGAGGGCCCTCTGGCGTCAGGCCCTAATTCCTGGGCTCCCAAATTTTCTGATGTATGCCCTGTGGTGCGAGTACACTCCTGCCAGGTTCCCAACCACATGGGAATGTGGGCCTTCAGCTCTGAGGTCCCAACGGCTGTGTTGCTCACAGTTTCATGATGAGGGCCCTCTGTTGTGAGTTCACTCAGGCCTGGATCCCATAGCCTCGCTGCTCCTGGACGCCTGCTAGGAGGTTCCAACTGCGGGATTCCTCACCTTTTTTATTCTATGGGCCCTCTGTTTTGAGGCTCCTCCTGCCTGACTCACTCCAAGACCATTGGTGATGTGTGTTCTCTGGTTTGAGGCCACGTGTCCTGAGTCCCTCACCTTTCGTTGATGTGGGTCCACTGGTGTGAGAACACTCCTGCCTGCTTTCCAACCCCTTGGTGATGTGGGCCCTCTGGTGAGTCTGATCTTGGTTGGGATCCTCCCACTTCTGTGAGGTGGGCCCTCTGCTCTGAGGTCACTCCTGCCTGGCTGGCACACCCCACCTTGGTGATGTCGGCCCTTTTGTGGCAGTTGGAGCCTGCTGGGAGCCTCCTCCACTCGGTCATGAGTGCCCTCTGGCGTCAGGCCATAACTGCTGGGTACCCACATTTTCTGATACGTGCTAAGTGGTGCTAGGACACTCCTGCCAAGTTCCCATCCCCATGGGAATGTGGGCCTTCAGCTCTGACATCCCAACATCTGTGTTGCTCACAGTTTCATGATGTTGGCTTTCTGGTGTTAGTTCACTCAGACCTAGATCCCATGGCCTCTGTGCTGTGGGCTGCTTGCTGGGAGTTTCCAACTGCTGGATTCCTCACCTTTTTTATTCTTTGGCCCCTGTGTTGTGAGGCTCCTCTTGCCTGCGTCACTCCCAGCCTCTTGGTGATGTAGGTACTCTGGTTTGAGGCCACATGTGCCGGTCTCCTCCCCTTTTAGTGATGTGGCCCCACTGGTGTGAGGACACTCCTGCCTCGTTCCCATCCCCTTGGTGATATGGGTCCTCTGCTGAGAGCCTGATCCTGGCTGGATTCCTCACACTTCTCTGAGGTTGGCCCTCTGCTCTGAGGTCACTCCTGCCTGGCTTGCACACGTCCCCTTGGACACGTGGGCACTCTGTTTGCAGTTGGAGCATGCTTGGTCCTCCTCCCCTCGGTGATGAGGGCCCTATGTTGTCAGGCCCTAAGTGCTGGGCTCCACACATCTTCTGATGTGCACCCAGTGGTGCGAGTACACTCCTGCCAGGTTCCCATCCTCATGGACATGTGGGCTTTCCGTTCTGAGGTCCCAACGGCTTGGTTGCTCACAGTTGCATGATGTGGGCTCTCTGCTGTGAGTTCACTCCGGCCTGTATCCCATAGCGTCGGTTCTCTGGGCCACCTGCTTGGAGCTTCCAAATGCTGGATTCCTCCCTTTTTTATTCTATGGGCCTTCTGTTTTGAGTCTCCTCTTGCATGCCTCACTCCCATCCCCTTCGGGATGTGTTTCCCCTTGTTTGAGGCCACATGTGCTGCGTTCCTGAACTTTCGCTGATGTGGCCCCACTGGTGTGAGGACACTCTTGCCTTGTTCCCATCCCCTTGGTGATGTGGGCTCTCTGGTGAGAATCTGATCCTGGTTGGGTTCCTCACACTTCCGTGAGGTGGGCCCTCTGCGCTGAGGTCACTCCTGCCTGGCTGGCACACCGCGCCTTGGTGAAGTCGGCCCTCTGGTGGCAGTTGGAGCGTGCTGGTAGCTTCCTCACCTCGGTGATGAGGGCCCTCTGGCGTCAGGCCCTAACTGCTGGGTACCCACATTTTCTGATATGTGCTAAGTTGTGCGAGGACACTCCTGCCAAATTCCCATCCTCATGTGGATGTGGGTATTCTGCTCTGTGGTCCCAACGGCTGGGTTGCTCACAGTTTCATGATGTGGGCCCTCTGCTGTGAGTTCACTGCGGCCTGGATCCCATAGACTTTCTTCTGTGGGCCGCCTGCTGGGAGGTTCCAACTGCTGGATTCCTCACATATTTATGCTATGGGCCCTGTGTTGTGAGGCTACTCCTGCCTGCCTCATTCCGAGCCCACTGGAGATGTGGGTCCTCTGGTTTAGGCCACATGTTCTGGGTTCCTCACCTTTCTATGATTTGGCCACACTGGTGTGAGGACA
>NW_021696883.1:0-8436 GCF_005190385.1 Monodon monoceros | reverse complement strand
GATATTTCCTGTTTCTTAAGGTAGGATTGTATTGCTATAAACTTCCCCCTTAGAACTGCTTTTGCTGCATCCCATAGGTTTTGGGTCGTTGTGTCTCCATTGTCATCTGTTTCTAGGTATTTTTTCATTTCCTCTTTGATTTCTTCAGTGATCACTTCATTATTAAGTAGTGTATTGTTTAGCCTCTATGTGTTTGTAATTTTTACAGATCTTTTCCTGTAATTGATATCTAGTCTCATAGTGTTGTGGTCAGAAAAGATACTTGATACAATTTCAATTTTCTTAAATTTACCAAGGCTTGATTTGTGACCCAAGATACGATATATCCTGGAGAATGTTCCATGAGCACTTGAAAAAATATGTATTCTGTTGTTTTTGGATGGAGTGTCCTATAAATATCAATTAAGTCCATCTTGTTTAATGTATCATGTAAAGCTTGTGTTTCCTTATTTATTTTCATTTTGGATGATCTGTCCATGGGTGAAAGTGGGGTGTTAAAGTCCTCGACTATGAATGTGTTACTGTCGATCTCCCCTTTTATGGCTGTTAGTATTTGCCTTATGTATTGAGGTGCTCCTATGTTGGGTGCATAAATATTTACAATTGTTATATCTTCTTCTTGGATCGATCCCTTGTTCATAATGTAGTGTCCTTCTTTGTCTCTCCTAATAGTCCTTATTTTAAAGTCTATTTTGTCTGATATGAGAATTGCTACTCCAGCTTTCTTTTGGTTTGCATTTGCATGGCATATCTTTTTCCATCCCATTACTTTCAGTCTGTATGTGTCTCTAGGCCTGAAGTGGGTCTCTTGTAGACAGCATATGTAAGGGTCTTGTTTTTGTATCCATTCAGCCAATCTGTGTCTTTTGGTGGGAGCATTTAGTCCATTTACATTTAAGGTAATTATCGATATGTATGTTCCTATTCCCATTTTCTAAATTGTTTTGGGTTCGTTATTATAGGTCTGTTCCTTCTCTTGTGTTTCTTGACTAGAGAAGTTCCTTTAGCATTTGTTGGAAACCTGGTTTGGTGGTGCTGAACTCTCTCAGCTTTTGCTTGTCTGTAAAGGTTTTAATTTCTCCATCAAATCTGAATGAGATCCTTGCTGGGTAGCGTAGTCTTGGTTGCAGGTTTTTCTCCTTCATCACTTTCAGTATGTCCTGCCCCCTTCTGGCTCGTAGGGTTTCTGCTGAGAGATCAGCTGTTAACCTTATGGGGATTCCCTTGTGTGTTATTTGTTGTTTTTCCCTTGCTGCTTTTAATATGCTTTCTTTGTATTTAATTTTTGACACTTTGATTAATATGTGTCTTGGCATACTTCTCCTTTGATTTATCCTGTATGGGACTCTCTGTGCTTCCTGGACTTGATTAACTATTTCCTTTCCCATATTAGGCAAGTTTTCAACTATAATCTCTTCAAATATTTTCTCAGTCCCTTTCTTTTTCTCTTCTTCTTCTGGAACCCCTATAATTTGAATGTTGGTGCGTTTAATGTTGTCCCAAAAGTCTCTGGGACTGTCCTCAGTTCTTTTCATTCTTTTTTCTTTATTCTGCTCTGCAGTAGTTATTTCCACTATTTTATCTTCCAGGTCACTTATCCGTTCTTCTGCCTCAGTTATTCTGCTATTGATCCCATCTAGAGTACTTTTAATTTCATTTATTGTGTTGTTCATTGTTGCTTGTTTCATCTTTATTTCTTCTAGGTCCTTGTTAACTGTTTCTTGCATTTTGTCCATTCTACTTCCAAGATTTTGGATCATCCTTACTATCATTATTCTGAATTCTTTTTCAGGTAGACTGCCTATTTCCTCTTCATTTGTTAGGTCTGGTGCATTTTTATCTTGCTCCTTTATCTGCTGTGTGTTTTTCTGTCTTCTCATTTTGCTTATCTTACTGTGTTAGGGGTCTCCTTTTTGCAGGCTGCAGGTTCATAGTTCCCGTTGTTTTTGATGTCTGTCTCCAGTGGCTAAGGTTGGTTCAGTGGGTTGTGTAGGCTTCCTGTTGGAGGGGACTAGTGCCTGTGTTGTGGTGGATGAGGCTGGATCTTGTTTCCCTAGTGGGCAGGTTCACATCTGGTGGTTTGTTTTGGGGTATCTGTGGCCTTATTATGATTTTAGGCAGCCTCTCTGCTAATGGGTGCGTTTGTGTTCCTGTTTTACTAGTTGTTTGGCGTAGGTTGTCCAGCACTGTAGCTTGCTGGTCGTTGAGTGAAGCTGGGTCCTGGTGTTAAGATGGAGGTCTCTGGGAGATTTTCGCCGTTTGATATTATGTGGAGCTGGGAGGTCTCTTGTTGACCAGTGTCCTGAAGTTGGCTCTCCTACCTCAGAGGCAGAGCCCTGACTCTTGGCTAGAGCACCAAGAGACTTTAATCCACACGGCTCAGAATAAAAGGGAGAAAAAGTAGAGAGAATTAGTAGAAGTATGAAGAAAGAAAGAGAGAAAAGAGGGAGGGAAGGAAGGAAGGAAGAAAGGAAGGAAGAAAGAAAGAAAGAAGGCAAGAAGGAATGAAAGGAGGGATGGAGGAAGGAAGGAAGGAGGGAAAAAGGAAAAAATACAGAAAGAAAGAAGATACAGTAAAATAAAATAAAGTATAATATAGTTATTGAATTAAAAAATAATTATTTAGAAAAAAAAAAGGAACGGATAGAACCTTAGGACAAATGTTGGAAGCAAAGCTATACAGACAAAATCTTACACACAAGCATACACATACACCCTCACAAAAAGAGGTAAAGGGGAAAAAATCATAAATCTTGCTCTCAGAGACCACCTCCTCAATTTGGGATGATTCGTTGTCTAAAGGAGGGAAGGGAGGAAGGAAAGAAAGAAAGAAAGAAAGAAAGAAGGTAAAGTATAATAAAGTTATTAAAATTAAAATTAATTATTAAGAAAAAAAAATATAAAAAACCATGGACGGATAGAACCCTAGGACAAATGGTGGAAGCAAAAGTATACAGACAAGATCTCACACAGAAGCATACACATACACATTCACAAAAAGAGGAAAAGGGGAAAAAATAATAGATCTTGCTCTCGAAGCCCCCCTCCTCAATTTGGGCTGACTTGTTGTCTATTCATGTATTCCACAGATGCAGGGCACATCAAGTTGATTGTGGACCTTTAATCCACTGTTTCTGAGGCTGCTGGGAGAGATTTCCCTTTCTCTTCTTTGTTCTCACAGCTCACAGGGGCTCATCTTTGGATTTGGCCCTGCCTCTGCATGTAGGTCGCTGGAGGGCGTCTGTTTTTTGCTCAAACAGGACGGGGTTAAAGGAGCCGGTGATTCGGGGGCTCTGGCACACTCAGGCCGAGGGGAGGGAGGGGCACTGAGTGCGGGGCGGGCCTGCGGCAGCAGAGGCCGGCATGACGTTGCACCAGCCTGAGGCCCGCCATGCATTCTCCTGGGGAAGTTGTCCCTGGATCCCGGGAACCTGGCAGTGGCGGGCTGCACAGGCTCCGCTGAAGAGGGGTGTGGATAGTGACCTGTGCTCACACACAGGTCCCTTGGTGGTGGCAGCAGCAGCCTTAGCATCTCCCGCCCGTCCCTGGGGTCCGTGCTTTTAGCCGTTGCTCGCGCCCGTTTCTGGGGTCCACGGTTTTAGCCGTGGCTCATGCCCGTCTCTGGAGTTCCTTTAAGCAGCGCTCTTAAACCCCTTTCCTCGCACACCAGGAAACAAAGAGGGAAGAAAAAGTCTCTTGCCTCTTCGGCAGGTGCAGACTTTTCTCGGGACTCCCTCCCGGCTAGCAGTGTTTCACTAACCCCTTCAGGCTATGTTCAAGCCGCCAACCCCAGTCCTCTCCCTGCGCTCCGACCTAAACCGAAACCCGAGCCTCAGCTCGCAGCCCCGCCCGCCCCGGCAGGTGAGCAGACAAGCCTCTCGGGCTGGTGAGTGCCGGTCGGCACTGATCCTCTGTGCGGGAATCTCCCCACTTTACCCTCCGTACCCCTGTTGCTGTGCACTCCTCCGCGTCTCCAAAGCTCCCCCTGACGCCTCCCACAGTCTCTGCCCATGGAGGGGCTTCCTAGTGTGTGGAAACATTTCCTCCTTCACAGCTCCCTCCCACTGGTGCAGGTGCCGTCCCTATTCTTTTGTCTCTGTTTTTTCTTTTTTTCTTTTGCCCTACCCAGGTACGTGGGGGAGTTTCTTGCCTTTTGTTAGGTCTGAGGTCTTCTGCCAGGCTTCAGTAGGTGTTCTGTAGGAGTTGTTCCACGTGTAGATGTATTTCTGGTGTATCTGTGGGGAGGAAGGTGATCTCCGTGTCTTACTCTTCCGCCATCTTCAAGGTCCCCCACAGATTTTTTTAAAATATAAATATTACCAGTTCCTATGCTAGATTCTCAGTAATATGTTTTTCCCTGTGTTTAACATACAAACTATTTTTTGCTTTGGGAAATTAACCTTGCTAGAGATAGTGGTAATATTTTATTTCACTTCTACAAACATCATGAAATTGTGGGTGATTTTTCTAGGCAGTATTCACCTATTAAAATCCAGATAATCGAGACGAGGGGAAGATGGCGGAAGAGTAAGATGCAGAGATCACCTTTCTCCCCACAGATACACAAGAAATACATCTACACGTGGAATAACTCCTACAGAACACCTACTGAACGCTGGCAGAGATGTCAGACCTCCCAAAAGACAAGAAAGTCCCCACATACATGGGTAGGCCAAAGAAAAAGGAATAAACAGAGACAAAAGGATACTGATGGGACCTGCACGAGTGGGAGGGAGCTGTGAAGGAGGAAATGTTTCCACACACTAGAAGCCCCTTTGCGGGTGGAGACAGCGGGTGGTGGAGGGGGAAAGCTTCAGAGCCGTGGAGGAGAGCACAGCAACAAGGGTGCGGAGGGCAAAGCGGAGAGATTCTCACACAGAGGATCAGTGCCGACCGGCACTCACCAGCCCGAGACGCTTGTCTGCTCACCCGCCAGGGCAAGCAGGGCTGTGAGCTGAGGCTTGGGCTTGTCAGAGTACAGGGAGAGGACTGGGGTTGGCAGCGTGAACACAGCCTGCAAGGGGTTAGTGCACCACGGCTAGCCAGGAGGGAGTCCGGAGAAAAGTCTGGACCTGCCGAGGAGGCAAGAGACTTATTCTTCCCTCTTTGTTTCCTGGTGTGCAAGGAGAGGGGATTAAGAGCGCTGCTTAATGGAGCTCCAGGGATGGGCACGAGCCACGGTTAAAAGCACAGATTCCAGAGACGGGCATGAGACTCTAAGGCTGCTGCTGCTGCCACCAAGAAGCCTGTGTGCGAGCACAGGTCAGTATCCACACGCCCCTGCCAGGGAGCCTGTGCAGCCTTCCACTGCCAGGGTCCCGGGATCCAGGGAAAACCTCCCCAGGAGAATGCACGGAGTGTCTCCAGCTGGTACAACATCACACTGGTCTCTGCCACTGCAGGCTCATCCCGCACTCCTTAGCCCTCCCTCACCCCCACCTGAGTGAGCCAGAGCTCCCGAATCAGCTGCTCCTTTAACCCCGTCCTGTCTGAGTGAAGAAAAGATGCCCTCCGGCAGCCGGCATGCAGAGGCGGGGCCAAATGCAAAGCTGATACCCGGGAGCTGTGAGAATAAAGAAGAGAAAGGGAAATCATTCCCAGCAGCCTCAGAAGGAGCGGTTTAAAGCTCCACAATCAACTTGATGTACCCTGCATCTGTGGAATACATGAATAGACAATGAATCATCCCAAATTGAGGAGGTGGACTTTGAGAGCAAGATTTTTTATTTTTTCCACTTTTCCTGTTTTTGTGACTGTGTATGTGTATGCTTCTGTGTGAGATTTTATCTGTATAGATTTGCTTCCACCAATTATCCTAGGGTTCTATCCGTTTTTTTTTTTTTCTTTTTAAAGAAAAAAAATGTTCTTAATAATTATTTTTTATTTTAATAACTTTATTTTATCTTATTTTATTTTACCTTCTTTCTTTCTTTCCTTGCTACCCTCCTTTCTTCCTGCCTCCCTCCCTTCCTAACTCCCTCCTTGCTTGCTTTCTTTCTTTCCTTCTTTCATTCTCTTTCTTTCTTTCTTTCTACTTTTTCTACCTTTTTTTCTGAGCTGTGTGGATGAAAGGCTCTTGGTGCTGCAGCCAGGAGTCAGTGCTGTGCCTCTGAGGTGGGAGAGCCACCTTCAGAACACTGGTCCACAAGAGACCTCCCAGCTCCACATAATATGAAATGGTGAAAATCTCCCAGAGATCTTGATCTCAACACCAGCATCCAGCTTCACTCAATGACCAGCAAGCTACAGTGCTGGACACCCTATGCCAAACAACTAACAAGAAAGGAACACAACACCACCCATTAGAAGAGAGGCTGCCTAAAATCATAATAAGTCCACAGACACCCCAAAACACACCACCAGACGTGGACCTGCCCATCAGATAGACAAGATCCAACCTCATCCAACAGAACATAGGCACTAGTCCTCTCCACCAAGAAGCCTACACAACCCACTGAGCCAACTTTAGCCACTGGGGACAGAAACCAAAAACAATGGGAACTACAAACATGCAGCTTTCAAAAAGGAGACCCCAAACACACTAAGATAAGCAAAATGAGAAGACAGAAAAACACACAGCAGATGAAGGAGAAAGATAAAAACCCACGAGGCCTAACAAGTGAAGAGGAAATAGGCAGTCTACCTGAAAAGCAATTCAGAATAATGATAGTAAAGATGAGCCAAAGTCTTGGAAATAGAATAGACAATATGCAAGAAACATTTAACAAGGACTTAGGAGAACTAAAGATGAAACAAGCAGCAATGAACAACACAATAATTGAAATTGAAAATACTCTAGATGGGATCAATAGCAGAATAACTGAGGCAGAAGAATGGATAAGTGACCTGGAAGATAAAATAATGGAAATAACTACTGCAGAGCAGAATGAAGAAAAAAGAATGAAAAGAACTGAGGACAGTTTCAGAGACTTCTGGGACAACATTAAACACACCAACATTCGAATTATAGGTGTTCCAGAAGAAGAAGAGGAAAAGAAAGGGACTGAGAAAATATTTGAACAGGTTATAGTTGAAAACTTCCCTAATATGGGAAATGAAATAGTTAATCAAGTCCAGGAAGCACAGAGAGTCCCATACAGGATAAATCCAAGGAGAAATATGCCAAGAC
The DNA here is from genome assembly GCF_005190385.1 of Monodon monoceros. Classification (NCBI taxonomy): domain Eukaryota; kingdom Metazoa; phylum Chordata; class Mammalia; order Artiodactyla; family Monodontidae; genus Monodon; species Monodon monoceros. The sequence continues at coordinate 1,307 of NW_021696883.1, read as the reverse complement.
ACATATTAATCAAACTGTCAAAAATTACATACAAAGAAAACATACTAAAAACAGCAAAGGAAAAACAACAAATAACACACAAGGGAATCCCCTTAAGTTTAACAGCTGACCTTTCAGCAGGAACACTGCAAACAAGAAGGGACTTGTAGGACATATTTAAAGTGATGAAGGAGAAAAACCTACAACCAATATTACTCTACCAAGCAAGGATCTCATTCAGACTTGATGGAGAAATTAACATCTTTACAGTCAAGCAAAAGATGAGAGAGTTCAGCACCTCCAAACCAGCTTTACAAGAAATGCTAAAGGAACTTCTCTAGGCAAGAAACACAAGAGAAGGAAAAGACCTACAATAACGAACCCAAAACAATTAAAAATGGGAATAGGAACAAATATATCGATAATTACCTTAAAGGTAAATGGATTAAAGCTCCCACCAAAAGACGTAGACTGCCTGAATGGATACAAAAGCAACACCCACATATATGTTTTCTACAAGAGAACCACTTCAGACCTAGAGACACATACAGACTGAAAGTGAGGGGATGGAAAATGATATTCCATGCAAATGGAAACCAAAAGTAAGCTGCAGTAGCAATTCTCATATCAGACAAAATAGAGTTTAAAATAAAGACTATTAGAAGAGACAAAGAAGGACACTACATAATGATAAAGGGATTGATCCAAGAAGAAGATAAAACAATTGTAAATATTTATGCACCCAACATAGGAGCAACTCAATACATAAGGCAAATACTAACAGCCATAAAAAAGGAAATTGACAGTAACACATTCATAGTAGGTGATTTTAACTCCCCACTTTCACCAAAGGAAAAATCATCCAAAGTGAAAATAAATAAGGAAACACAAGCTTTAAATGATACATTAAACAAGATGGACTTAATTGATATTTAGAGGACATTCCATCCAAAAACAGCAGAATGAACATTTTTCTCAAGTGCTCATGGAAAATTCTCCAGGATAGGTCGTATCTTGGGTCACAAATCAAGCCTTGGTAAATTTAAGAAAATTGAAATTGTAGCAAGTATCTTTCCCGACCGCAATGCTATGAGACTAGATATCAATTAGAGGAACAGATCTGTAAAAAATACAAACACATGGAGACTAAACAATACACTACTTAATAACGAAGTGATCACTGAAGAAATCAATGAGGAAATCAAAAAATACCTAGAAACAAATAACAATAGAGACATGATGACCCAAAACCTATGGGATGCAGCAAATGAAGTCCTATTAGGGAAGTTTATAGCAATACAATCCTACCTTAAGAAACAGGAAATATC